>NC_085988.1:4586112-4886112 GCF_030014385.1 Trichomycterus rosablanca | reverse complement strand
GTGAATGTGTACAGTGTTAGATGTAGTAGATGATGGAGTGAATATGTACTGTGTTAGATGTAGTCGATGATGGCGTGAATATGTACAGTGTTAGATGTAGTAGATGATGGAGTGAATATGTACAGTGTTAGATGTAGTAGATGATGAAGTGAATATGTACAGTGTTAGATGTAGTAGATGATGGAGTGAATATGTACAGTGTTAGATGTAGTAGATGATGAAGTGAATATGTACAGTGTTAGATGTAGTAGATGATGAAGTGAATATGTACAGTGTTAGATGTGAGATGATGGAGTGAATATGTACAGTGTTAGATGTAGTAGATGATGGAGTGAATATGTACAGTGTTAGATGTAGTAGATGATGGAGTGAATGTGTACAGTGTTAGATGTAGTAGATGATGGAGTGAATGTGTACAGTGTTAGATGTAGTAGATGATGGAGTGAATATGTACTGTGTTAAATGTAGTAGATGATGGAGTGAATATGTACTGTGTTAGATGTAGTAGATGATGGAGTGAATATGTACAGTGTTAGATGTAGTAGATGATGAAGTGAATATGTACTGTGTTAGATGTAGTAGATGATGGAGTGAATATGTACTGTGTTAGATGTAGTAGATGATGAAGTGAATATGTACAGTGTTAGATGTAGTAGATGATGGAGTGAATGTGTACAGTGTTAGATGTAGTAGATGATGGAGTGAATGTGTACAGTGTTAGATGTAGTAGATGATGGAGTGAATGTGTACAGTGTTAGATGTAGTAGATGATGGAGTGAATATGTACTGTGTTAGATGTAGTAGATGATGGAGTGAATATGTACTGTGTTAGATGTAGTAGATGATGGAGTGAATATGTACAGTGTTAGATGTAGTAGATGATGAAGTGAATATGTACTGTGTTAGATGTAGTAGATGATGGAGTGAATATGTACTGTGTTAGATGTAGTAGATGATGAAGTGAATATGTACAGTGTTAGATGTAGTAGATGATGGAGTGAATGTGTACAGTGTTAGATGTAGTAGATGATGGAGTGAATGTGTACAGTGTTAGATGTAGTAGATGATGGAGTGAATATGTACTGTGTTAGATGTAGTAGATGATGGAGTGAATATGTACTGTGTTAGATGTAGTAGATGATGGAGTGAATATGTACAGTGTTAGATGTAGTAGATGATGAAGTGAATATGTACTGTGTTAGATGTAGTAGATGATGGAGTGAATATGTACAGTGTTAGATGTAGTAGATGATGGAGTGAATATGTACAGTGTTAGATGTAGTAGATGATGGAGTGAATATGTACAGTGTTAGATGTAGTAGATGATGAAGTGAATATGTACAGTGTTAGATGTAGTAGATGATGGAGTGAATGTGTACAGTGTTAGATGTAGTAGATGATGGAGTGAATGTGTACAGTGTTAGATGTAGTAGATGATGGAGTGAATATGTACTGTGTTAGATGTAGTAGATGATGGAGTGAATATGTACTGTGTTAGATGTAGTAGATGATGGAGTGAATATGTACAGTGTTAGATGTAGTAGATTATGGAGTGAATATGTACAGTGTTAGATGTAGTAGATGATGGAGTGAATGTGTACAGTGTTAGATGTAGTAGATGATGGAGTGAATATGTACTGTGTTAGATGTAGTAGATGATGGAGTGAATATGTACTGTGTTAGATGTAGTAGATGATGGAGTGAATATGTACAGTGTTAGATGTAGTAGATGATGGAGTGAATATGTACAGTGTTAGATGTAGTAGATGATGGAGTGAATATGTACTGTGTTAGATGTAGTAGATGATGGAGTGAATGTGTACAGTGTTAGATGTAGTAGATGATGGAGTGAATATGTACTGTGTTAGATGTAGTAGATGATGGAGTGAATGTGTACAGTGTTAGATGTAGTAGATGATGGAGTGAATATGTACTGTGTTAGATGTAGTAGATGATGGAGTGAATATGTACAGTGTTAGATGTAGTAGATGATGGAGTGAATATGTACAGTGTTAGATGTAGTAGATGATGGAGTGAATGTGTACAGTGTTAGATGTAGTAGATGATGGAGTGAATATGTACTGTGTTAGATGTAGTAGATGATGGAGTGAATATGTACAGTGTTAGATGTAGTAGATGATGGAGTGAATATGTACAGTGTTAGATGTAGTAGATGATGGAGTGAATGTGTACAGTGTTAGATGTAGTAGATGATGGAGTGAATATGTACTGTGTTAGATGTAGTAGATGATGGAGTGAATGTGTACAGTGTTAGATGTAGTAGATGATGGAGTGAATATGTACAGTGTTAGATGTAGTAGATGATGGAGTGAATGTGTACAGTGTTAGATGTAGTAGATGATGGAGTGAATGTGTACAGTGTTAGATGTAGTAGATGATGGAGTGAATATGTACAGTGTTAGATGTAGTAGATGATGGAGTGAATATGTACAGTGTTAGATGTAGTAGATGATGGAGTGATTGTGTACAGTGTTAGATGTAGTAGATGATGGAGTGAATGTGTACAGTGTTAGATGTAGTGAGATGATGGAGTGAATATGTACAGTGTTAGATGTAGTAGATGATGGAGTGAATGTGTACAGTGTTAGATGTAGTAGATGATGGAGTGAATGTGTACAGTGTTAGATGTAGTGAGATGATGGAGTGAATATGTACAGTGTTAGATGTAGTAGATGATGGAGTGAATGTGTACAGTGTTAGATGTAGTAGATGATGGAGTGAATATGTACTGTGTTAGATGTAGTAGATGATGGAGTGAATATGTACTGTGTTAGATGTAGTAGATGATGGAGTGAATATGTACAGTGTTAGATGTAGTAGATGATGGAGTGAATGTGTACAGTGTTAGATGTAGTAGATGATGGAGTGAATATGTACTGTGTTAGATGTAGTAGATGATGGAGTGAATGTGTACAGTGTTAGATGTAGTAGATGATGGAGTGAATATGTACAGTGTTAGATGTAGTAGATGATGGAGTGAATGTGTACAGTGTTAGATGTAGTAGATGATGGAGTGAATGTGTACAGTGTTAGATGTAGTAGATGATGGAGTGAATATGTACAGTGTTAGATGTAGTAGATGATGGAGTGAATATGTACAGTGTTAGATGTAGTAGATGATGGAGTGATTGTGTACAGTGTTAGATGTAGTAGATGATGGAGTGAATGTGTACAGTGTTAGATGTAGTGAGATGATGGAGTGAATATGTACAGTGTTAGATGTAGTAGATGATGGAGTGAATGTGTACAGTGTTAGATGTAGTAGATGATGGAGTGAATGTGTACAGTGTTAGATGTAGTGAGATGATGGAGTGAATATGTACAGTGTTAGATGTAGTAGATGATGGAGTGAATGTGTACAGTGTTAGATGTAGTAGATGATGGAGTGAATATGTACTGTGTTAGATGTAGTCGATGATGGAGTGAATATGTACAGTGTTAGATGTAGTAGATGATGGAGTGAATATGTACAGTGTGAGATGTAGTAGATGATGAAGTGAATATGTACAGTGTTAGATGTAGTAGATGATGGAGTGAATATGTACAGTGTTAGATGTAGTAGATGATGAAGTGAATATGTACAGTGTTAGATGTAGTAGATGATGAAGTGAATATGTACAGTGTTAGATGTGAGATGATGGAGTGAATATGTACAGTGTTAGATGTAGTAGATGATGGAGTGAATATGTACAGTGTTAGATGTAGTAGATGATGGAGTGAATGTGTACAGTGTTAGATGTAGTAGATGATGGAGTGAATGTGTACAGTGTTAGATGTAGTAGATGATGGAGTGAATATGTACTGTGTTAAATGTAGTAGATGATGGAGTGAATATGTACTGTGTTAGATGTAGTAGATGATGGAGTGAATATGTACAGTGTTAGATGTAGTAGATGATGAAGTGAATATGTACTGTGTTAGATGTAGTAGATGATGGAGTGAATATGTACTGTGTTAGATGTAGTAGATGATGAAGTGAATATGTACAGTGTTAGATGTAGTAGATGATGGAGTGAATGTGTACAGTGTTAGATGTAGTAGATGATGGAGTGAATGTGTACAGTGTTAGATGTAGTAGATGATGGAGTGAATGTGTACAGTGTTAGATGTAGTAGATGATGGAGTGAATATGTACTGTGTTAGATGTAGTAGATGATGGAGTGAATATGTACTGTGTTAGATGTAGTAGATGATGGAGTGAATATGTACAGTGTTAGATGTAGTAGATGATGAAGTGAATATGTACTGTGTTAGATGTAGTAGATGATGGAGTGAATATGTACTGTGTTAGATGTAGTAGATGATGAAGTGAATATGTACAGTGTTAGATGTAGTAGATGATGGAGTGAATGTGTACAGTGTTAGATGTAGTAGATGATGGAGTGAATGTGTACAGTGTTAGATGTAGTAGATGATGGAGTGAATATGTACTGTGTTAGATGTAGTAGATGATGGAGTGAATATGTACTGTGTTAGATGTAGTAGATGATGGAGTGAATATGTACAGTGTTAGATGTAGTAGATGATGAAGTGAATATGTACTGTGTTAGATGTAGTAGATGATGGAGTGAATATGTACAGTGTTAGATGTAGTAGATGATGGAGTGAATATGTACAGTGTTAGATGTAGTAGATGATGGAGTGAATATGTACAGTGTTAGATGTAGTAGGTGATGAAGTGAATATGTACAGTGTTAGATGTAGTAGATGATGGAGTGAATGTGTACAGTGTTAGATGTAGTAGATGATGGAGTGAATGTGTACAGTGTTAGATGTAGTAGATGATGGAGTGAATATGTACTGTGTTAGATGTAGTAGATGATGGAGTGAATATGTACTGTGTTAGATGTAGTAGATGATGGAGTGAATATGTACAGTGTTAGATGTAGTAGATTATGGAGTGAATATGTACAGTGTTAGATGTAGTAGATGATGGAGTGAATGTGTACAGTGTTAGATGTAGTAGATGATGGAGTGAATATGTACTGTGTTAGATGTAGTAGATGATGGAGTGAATATGTACTGTGTTAGATGTAGTAGATGATGGAGTGAATATGTACAGTGTTAGATGTAGTAGATGATGGAGTGAATATGTACAGTGTTAGATGTAGTAGATGATGGAGTGAATATGTACTGTGTTAGATGTAGTAGATGATGGAGTGAATGTGTACAGTGTTAGATGTAGTAGATGATGGAGTGAATATGTACTGTGTTAGATGTAGTAGATGATGGAGTGAATGTGTACAGTGTTAGATGTAGTAGATGATGGAGTGAATATGTACTGTGTTAGATGTAGTAGATGATGGAGTGAATATGTACAGTGTTAGATGTAGTAGATGATGGAGTGAATATGTACAGTGTTAGATGTAGTAGATGATGGAGTGAATGTGTACAGTGTTAGATGTAGTAGATGATGGAGTGAATATGTACTGTGTTAGATGTAGTAGATGATGGAGTGAATGTGTACAGTGTTAGATGTAGTAGATGATGGAGTGAATATGTACAGTGTTAGATGTAGTAGATGATGGAGTGATTGTGTACAGTGTTAGATGTAGTAGATGATGGAGTGAATATGTACAGTGTTAGATGTAGTAGATGATGGAGTGAATATGTACAGTGTTAGATGTAGTAGATGATGGAGTGAATGTGTACAGTGTTAGATGTAGTAGATGATGGAGTGAATATGTACTGTGTTAGATGTAGTAGATGATGGAGTGAATGTGTACAGTGTTAGATGTAGTAGATGATGGAGTGAATATGTACAGTGTTAGATGTAGTAGATGATGGAGTGAATGTGTACAGTGTTAGATGTAGTAGATGATGGAGTGAATGTGTACAGTGTTAGATGTAGTAGATGATGGAGTGAATATGTACAGTGTTAGATGTAGTAGATGATGGAGTGAATATGTACAGTGTTAGATGTAGTAGATGATGGAGTGAATGTGTACTCATATATACACTCACATATATACACACAATTGAAAGAATGGCTAGAGAGTTCAAAGCTGTCATCAAAGCAAAAGAGGGCTACTATGAAGAATCTAAAATATAAAAGTTATTCTGGTTTGTTTAACACTTTTTGTTTACTACATAATTCCATATGTGTTCCTTCATAATTTGGATGTCTTTAGTATTAATCTACAATGTAGAAAATTAAAAAAAAAATCAAGAAAAACCACTGAATGAGAAGGTGTGTCCAAACTTTTGACTGGTACTGTATACAGTGTATCACAAAAGTGAGTACACCCCTCACATTTCTGCAAATATTTCATTATATCTTTTCATGGGACAACACTATAGAAATAAAACTTGGATATAACTTAGAGTAGTCAGTGTACAACTTGTATAGCAGTGTAGATTTACTGTCTTCTGAAAATAACTCAACACACAGCCATTAATGTCTAAATAGCTGGCAACATAAGTGAGTACACCCCACAGTGAACATGTCCAAATTGTGCCCAAATGTGTCGTTGTCCCTCCCTGGTGTCATGTGTCAAGGTCCCAGGTGTAAATGGGGAGCAGGGCTGTTAAATTTGGTGTTTTGGGTACAATTCTCTCATACTGGCCACTGGATATTCAACATGGCACCTCATGGCAAAGAACTCTCTGAGGATGTGAGAAATAGAATTGTTGCTCTCCACAAAGATGGCCTGGGCTATAAGAAGATTGCTAACACCCTGAAACTGAGCTACAGCATGGTGGCCAAGGTCATACAGCGGTTTTCCAGGACAGGTTCCACTCGGAACAGGCTTCGCCAGGGTCGACCAAAGAAGTTGAGTCCACGTGTTCGGCGTCATATCTAGAGGTTGGCTTTAAAAAATAGACACATGAGTGCTGCCAGCATTGCTGCAGAGGTTGAAGACGTGGGAGGTCAGCCTGTCAGTGCTCAGACCATACGCCGCACACTGCATCAACTCGGTCTGCATGGTCGTCATCCCAGAAGGAAGCTGACGCACAAGAAAGCCCGCAAACAGTTTGCTGAAGACAAGCAGTCCAAGAACATGGATTACTGGAATGCCCTGTGGTCTGACGAGACCAAGATAAACTTGTTTGGCTCAGATGGTGTCCAGCATGTGTGGTGGCGCCCTGGTGAGAAGTACCAAGACAACTGTATCTTGCCTACAGTCAAGCATGGTGGTGGTAGCATCATGGTCTTGGGCTGCATGAGTGTTGCTGGCACTGGGGAGCTGCAGTTCATTGAGGGAAACATGAATTCCAACATGTACTGTGACATTCTGAAACAGAGCATGATCCCCTCCCTTCGAAAACTGGGCCTCATGGCAGTTTTCCAACAGGATAACGACCCCAAACACAACCTCCAAGATGACAACTGCCTTGCTGAGGAAGCTGAAGGTAAAGGTAATGGACTAAACCCAATTGAGCACCTGTGGCGCATCCTCAAGTGGAAGGTGGAGGAGTTCAAGGTGTCTAACATCCACCAGCTCCGTGATGTCATCATGGAGGAGTGGAAGAGGATTCCAGTAGCAACCTGTGCAGCTCTGGTGAATTCCATGCCCAGGAGGGTTAAGGCAGTGCTGGATAATAATGGTGGTCACACAAAATATTGACACATTTGGGCACAATTTGGACATGTTCACTGTGGGGTGTACTCACTTATGTTGCAGCTATTTAGACATTAATGGCTGTGTGTTGAGTTATTTTCAGAAGACAGTAAATCTACACTGCTATACAAGTTGTACACTGACTACTCTAACTTATATCCAAGTTTTATTTCTATAGAGTTGTCCCATGAAAAGATATAATAAAATATTTGCAGAAATGTGAGGGGTGTACTCACTTTTGTGATACACTGTATATGTATAAGAGTGTGCACAGTTACTAACCTAAGCTACTTACCTTAGATTGTCTGCTATACAGCTTCTTAGGGAAAGAGCCGGCACATTCCAGGGCTTCCCTTATACTGGCCGAGAGAGCCCACGGCCATGGAGTAGAAAGGGGGGAGGGTAGCAGGCAGGGGTCTGCAAAGTAGAACCAATAAGAGGTTAAGTATGGGATATCCAGATCAGAATATATTTAGGTAGATGGGGTGTGGTTATATGGTGAATTGTATGTGTATTGTGTTTGTGTTTTTGTTTTTTTTATATATACTGATATATCTATGTAATCCCACCAGCCTCAGAATGGTTCAGTCCAGCGAAGTAGGGGCGGGGTTTAGGGGTTAAATGGAGGGAAAGTGGAACAGTTTGAAAATGGTGGATAATGCATGTTGTGTGAGAGTGGCCAGGGGGCTACTACATTAAACTTGACTGCTATTGAGTCCAATAACCTTAAAATGGATTGCTAATGGGGCTAAATCAGCTGTCATAACCCCGAAGTGCATTTGTTGATTTTAATTTGTTTAGTTTTCTTTTTTTGTGTGTATGTTGGTGCTAATAAAACATCCCGTTGGGGTATAAAATCCATTTTGGAGTCCGACCAGATCTTTTCATGGCGAACTCTATCCTCCATACCACCACTCTACAAACAGAGGAGACAGCTTACATGTCTCAGCATTCCCACAGTTTGTCTTTTAGTTTTTCAGTGAGCTGTTCTTCAAGATGATTTGAAAAATCGCATATACGTCTAGCAATTGTGTTGCTGGACAGAGGGACAGTCTTTAATTTTGCAGTTCTTGTATTATCAAGCATACAGCTGCGGGGAGTATGAGCTCCACTGCTATTGTGTGTGGTTTTTTTTGCACTGGGCAATTTGTATGAAGCCATTAGTGCTTTGTTGTTCACTGACGCAGCTTTTACGAAGCGAAGTTCCTGCTGACGATATTCACCAAGTTTTCACTGAAAGAAGAAAGAACTCGAGTGGCTTATTGATGTGACCGGGGTGTGATGTCTCTTAGTGTCTTCTTAATTTGTTGGGTCTCATACTAGCTGCCATAGTTTTAGACATAAAATACAAACTGGTCTCTCCTCCTCTCCCACTACATTCACTGTGAACCCAAGAGCAAGATAGGCTTTGTCATATTTTCTTGACTTGGTTTTTGGTTGATTACCGTCACTTGTTTTGTCCCTGTTAAATACCTCTCCATTCTGTAAATCTAGACTCTCTGTTAGAATGTCCACTTTGAAAAAGATTCCGACATTAAAACTTTGGTTTCGTGCTTCATTTCCCCGCCAATCAGACACGCCCCCCTCTGTCATGCCTCGGGGGGGGGGGAGGAGGGGGTGCCACACACTTTGAGAAATGCTGACTTAAGCAGAGTTGCAGTTTTAACCAAGTGTACTAAAGTTACAAGAACGAACACAAGACTGAGGTTCTAGTTGTTGGTCTAGACAACATTCCTGTGGATTTGCAGGTAGTTCTCGTGACATCAAAAGTTTCAGTGCATATTAAGATGCTTGTTATTATTAAGTAAGGAGTTTTGCAAAGATTAAACAGATTTGCTCTTTTCAGGAGTTAGTATTCTCCTTCCTGTTTGGACAACTGCAATTCCTTTTATACTTGCCTCAGTCATGGAGCTTTGGCAGGACTTCAGTCGGTTCAAAATGCAGCTGCTCGACTTTTAACGGAAACTGGACGTAGAGATCGATCATGTTGGCTCGGTGCTAGTCGCTCTTCAGCATTTGTGAATTCTTAGTTTCCTGTTTTAGTTCTATATCACTGAAATCTGCTATTAAAGGGCTTCTCATTGTACCAGACCAGAGCAAATGGGAGACGATATCAGACTCTCTGAATACAAAAATGCTTTTCGAGTGACCCTAGATCATGTTCAAGTGGATGTGTGTTTAATGTCTAGGGTTGTTTTTATTTTTATTTATTTACTGTAAAGTACATTGTAGCTCGATGTTATATAAATAAACTTTACTTACTTTTCAGTCTTGTATTTAGATTGATTTTAATAATATCAGTTTAATTTGTGTCTGTTTGTGTGTGTGAACAGTTGTAACAGGCCAGATCCAGATCCTGAGGTTCAAGGTTCAGTCGGATCAGGGCATGAATGATCCTGCAGTAGAGGCAGCGCTCCTGGAGAAGGTGGGTCTCATTCACCACATGAGTGAAATCACCTTATATAGGGGTATTTAGGGTTGGTACTGGTACTGCGGTGGGGTAAAAGCTATTTTTGAGCCGGTTTGTCCTTGTTTTGATAGTTCTATACCGTCTGCCTGACGGTACCAACTTAAACAGATGGTGGCCGGGGTGAGACTTGTCCATAACAAGACCTGTGTAGGTCCTCCAGGGTGGGTAGAGAGCACCCGATGATCTTCTCCGCAGACCTTACGATCCTTTGTAGTTCTTTTTTGTGCCGTGGTGCAACTGGAGAACCAATCACAGAGGTCGTGGGTAAGGATGCTCTCTGTGGTGGAACGGTAGAAGGACACCAGCAGTCTCGGATCAGTAGAGTTTAGTTCTGCAATGTGTACGCCCCAGGTTAGGTCCTCCTCGATTTAAATACCCAAGAAGCGAAAATCTGTGACTCTTTCCACACACTCCCCATCAATGGGGCCAGTGATAGCTCAGTGGTTAAGGTACTGGGCTATTAAACAGAAGGTTGCCGGTTCAAGCCCCGCCACCACCAAGTTGCCACTGTTGGGTCCCTGAGCAAGGCCCTTAACCCTCAATTGCTCATTGTGTTCCGCTCACTGTGTAAGTCGCTTTGGATAAAAGCGTCTGCTAAATGCTGAAAATGTAAATGGTTATGGGTTGAATGACCCTCCTCACCCTCCTAAAATCAATGACCAGCTCCTTCGTTTTTAGAAGCAGATTGTTGTCCTTACACCACCACTAGTAGGCGCTCTCATCATCTCCTGAGATCAGCCCCGGCGAATTTAATGATGGTGGTACAGTCATAAGTATACAGGGTGTAGAGCAGGGGACTGTGCCGAAGCTGATGGATGTAGAGGTATGGGGTCCTAAGGCAAACCCAGATCCAGCAGTTTGCACGTCAGTCTGTGGGGGACGATGGTGATGATGAAGAACCTCAGTGTCCATCAAGCTCTGATCCTCAGGCTGGATCTACCATCAGATCCATCATCTAGCATGAGTTAATGACAAAATCATCTTCTGTTCTTCAGATCCAGCAGAAACTGAAGGAGCACGGGATGGAACAGAACATCACGCTGAAGTGGAGGGAGCAACCAAGTGGAGAGGTGTTCCACAAGATTTAAGATGATGAAGTGGAAATGTTTAAGTGGAATTGTAAAAATAACATTGATTGATTATTAAATTATGTAGGTTAGCATCATTCATCTAGCTACAATGCTACACTCTACTTTTTCGAATGGGGACGAGACTATAACTCAAGAACATCGTGTTCCTGGAACTTCTGGATGTTTTAATCTGACTATAAAGATGTAAAAGACAAAATCATTTTCTAATCCCTTTCAGTCTGTCCCTCTTAAACCCAGGCTAGCCAGGACTAGACTTGCACAGGTCTGGACACTAGACTAGTGATTTAGATTATTAAAATGCTGTTAGGGTTCTACACAATATAAACATTCTATAGATTATTAGTGGCGCTGGGTTCTATATAATATAATCATTTATTTATTATTTATTCATTATACTTTAGACTATTAGAGATGTTATGGTTTTAATTAATACAAACATTTATTATTTAATATTCTATATAATAGTAGTGGTGTAGGGTTCTATATTATATTATGGGTTCTACTGTATATCATTTATATATTATACAGATGAAATCATTGTAATAATCGTAAGTAATTAATCTTGTAGCTTGTTGTAACAGAAACAAATAAATAAATGTATTATTCATGTGTTGTACATGATTTTATTTATAATATTTTTAATAACATTATACACTGATCAGCCATAACGTTAAAACCAGCTCCTTGTTTCCACACTCACTGTTCTACAATTACTGACTGTAGTCCGTCTGTTTCTCTACATGCTTTGTTAGCTCCACCACAGAGCAGGTATTATTTAGGTGGTGGATCATTCTCAGCACTGCAGTGACACTGACATGGTGGTGGTGTGTTAGTGTGTGTTGTGCTGGTATGAGTGGATCACACACAGCAGCACTGCTGGAGTTTTTAAACACCGTGTCCACTCACTGTCCACTCTATTAGACACTCCTACCTAGTCGGTCCACCTTGTAGATGTAAAGTCAGAGACGATCGCTCATCTATTGCTGCTGTTTGAGTCGCTCATCTTCTAGACCAGGGGTGTCAAACTCATATTCACCGAGGGCCACATCAGCATTATGGTGGCCCTCAAAGGGCCGATTGTAACGTATCCTGCTGTGATTGCAGTCTGCTGTTTTTCTTGGAGGCTGCATTCTGCATTTATACTGTCCTCCTTTACCACAGACACGGCCTCATAACACAAGAGACGCACCGGTTTCTGTTCCTGAAGCACAAACTTGTTTTCACTTTCATTACATTTCCTCCTCATGCTTAATTTCCTTAATTATCTTCTTGTACATTTTAGGATTATGTGTAAATATTTCTTAACATCATCTACTGGTGGGATGTGTCACTTTCCAGGTCAGAAATCAGCCTGCATTTTGAAAGATGCAGTTTATTTAGGATTTTACAGTGTATTTTTAAGACAATCATTCTGCCCTCACTAATAGTTTATCCCCCTTTCTCAGCTAGACACACAGACAGACAGACAGACACAGACAGACAGCTCCATTCAGAATACAGTCGGTTTATTTGCTTCCCAGCTGTGTAATACAATGTGTGCATCAAAATGAAGTAAAAATACAAACAATAAAAACAATAAAGAACTTAATACAGTAAAAGCACACAGCTGTAGTCAAGTGTTACATCTGGTACAATATGAGATTTAACCAAACGTAAAATAGCGCTAACGAGTTAGCATTGTGTGTAAAGATACTAATTGCTATAGTAACTGTAACAATTGTATTTAATTACGATAAATTTGTAACTAAAGTGCTGTGATATACTCACTAAACATTTACAAACAACTGAGAATATAAACGCCACTACTTACAGACGATGCTTCTGTATTATACTGCAAGATAATTATCTGTATTTATTTATTATTGTTTACATTACTGGCTACGCTACCCCGCGTTCTTTTGCAGTAAAAGTCACATGGCTACTCGGCGAGGTCAAAGTTAGTTGCCATGACCACAATGTCACGGTTGCCATTTAAAGGCGCAGGAGTCCCATTAAATAATAAGTGCGTCTCTGTAACGACTTGAACCAAAACAACAATCATACAGTCGTTTAAGCTCTCGCGGGCCACATCAGATGACGTGGCGTGTCAGTGCCAGGGTCTATCATGTTATGGGGGCGTGTCAGTGCCAGGGTCTGTCATGGTATGGGGGTGTGTCAGTACCAGGGTCTGTCATGGTATGTGGTGTCAGTACCAGGGTCTGTCATGGTATGTGGTGTCAGTACCAGGGTCTGTCATGGTATGCGGGTGTGTCAGTACCAGGGTCTGTCATGGTATGGGGGTGTGTCAGTACCAGGGTCTGTCATGGTATGGGGGTGTGTCAGTACCAGGGTCTGTCATGGTATGGGGGTGTGTCAGTGCCAGGGTCTGTCATGGTATGGGGGTGTGTCAGTGCCAGGGTCTGTCATGGTATGAGGGTGTATCAGTACCAGGGTCTGTCATGGTATGGTAGTGTGTCAGTACCAGGGTCTGTCATGGTATGGGGGTGTGTCAGTGCCAGGGTCTGTCATGGTATGTGGTGTCAGTACCAGGGTGTGTCCTGGTATGGGGCGTGTCAGTGCCGTTGGTAAAGGTCATTTACACTCTGTGATGCAGCATTAATGCAGAAAAGTACATCGAGATCTTAGAGCAACATGTGCTGCCTTCAAGACGTCGTCTTTTCCAGGGACGTCCAGCAAGACGATGCAAATCCACCTGCTGCACTCATTACAAAGGTGTGGCTGAGGAAGAAGAGGGTACGGGTACTCAACTGGCCTGCCTGCATTCCTGACCTGTCCCCAATAGAGAACGTGTGGAGGATCTTGAAACGACGATGACCCCCCGTACTAGGGTTGGGCGGTATGACGATATTACCGTATACCGCGGTATTCAAAAATGGTGACGGTATTCAAAAATGGTGACGGTATTTTTTAAATGTGAAGTGCCAAATTTCTGCTTCAGGTTTACCTTGAAAACGGAGACTTTAGGACATGCGCGCATCCACAGTGAGGGAGGGGTGGGAGGGGTAGGCGGTTGTAGCTCGCTGATTGGCTGTGGGGTGCTCACTGTGTATCACTGGTGATAACACAGAGAGACGAGTGAAAAGCCACACTGGCTAGCGTTAGCTGTGAGCTAACAAGCAGAAACTGAAAAACAGCTCATCTTTTAATTTTTCAAAATCAACATTTTTTATCAGTTCAACCGGAAATGAACACAAGCGCGTGCATGCGCGGACACGTACTTATTTACTAAATATATCTTCAGTGTAAATCAAGCACAAGTGTTGAGAAAAAGGAGCAAACAGTAATAATAATGTTACGCCCAATCCGCTGTTCTGACTCTTGTCTGCCATAGATTTTCCTGCCTATGTAAGAACTATTTTTTCCTAAATAAAAGCGCTATATTAAGAAAAAAGAACGTCTCACCTGTCGTGTAATTTGAATTGTAAAATATATTGTCTGGTGTGTAGGGAAGAGATCGGATTTGTACCGTTTCCGTGTTCGTGTTTTGCACGGAGCTTGTGTGACATGTAAAGTAGCGTTCTCGTTAACCACTCAAATGTTTGGACTTTGAATTATTTTAACATTATTTTACATCACCGTCATCGCAAGATGAACATTTACATTCATATTTTTTGTTACGGTATAGAACTTAATTCTGGATTACAGGCATAACTAATCGTACACGTTCATACACTTTTAAGAAATATCTGTAACTATAAACTAAGCAGTTAACTTTTGAAATATATTGAAGTGTGTAGCTGCTATTATTCTGTTTTGTGTGGGCAGAGAGAGATTACAATGCCAAAATGTTATGTGTTAATGTTTGTGTTAAAGTGTAATTGATACACATGCATTTATACTTATGCGTATTTATTATAGATCAGATAAGATAAGCAATGTTTGACGTTCAGATTGTTAAATCTTTTTATAATAAATCATTGAAATATTGTAATTACACTCAAAAGTTTAAGTGTGTACACTGTAAAGTTTGTCTGCGACACCCCCCCCCCCCCCCCCCCCCCGCCCCCCCATCCCAGGCGGTAATACCGTATACCGCGGTATTTCCTGAAGACGGTATGACGGTATGAAAATCGGCAATATCGCCCAACCCTACCCCGTACTGCTGCTCATCTTAAGACGTGTTTGCAGGAAGAACGTCAACACTTCCACAGGTTGAACAGTGACACATGTAAATCAGGATTCAAATTTGACGGTGACACTATGAAAATCAAAATTCAAATCTATCTTCACCAAATGGACTGAGGGCTTCAGAAAACATCCACTCCTGTGATCGAGAAAGGCGTCGAGTGTACATGAGAAATCATAACAGGAACCTCAAAGCTTCACTTTCTGTGGTGGATTAATACTTAACTTCAAAGTAAGTAGAAAAAAGAAAAATATATATATACAGTGTTAGATGTAATAAGAGGAGATGATGAAGTGAATATGTGTGATTACTGATGTACTTGAGGAGATGTACAGGACCATGTTCACTTTGTTAATACATTATTCACTCTAGGATTAAAGCTTTTCTCCAACCAATCAGTGATTCTACTTTCATTAGGTTCCTGAAATTGATTGTTTGGTACCTGTTTGTTTATATTTAGTTCCATCTTCTGTTCATTTAATTGTAGGTAGGTGGGATTATTAATGTAGCTGCTAAATTCCACTTTATTTCAGGTGGAACTGCTGGAAGTACTGGGATCTAGTAACACATCAGTGATGAAGCAGATACTGACAGTTCTCCTGTTCCTCACAGGTAAGTGTCATTTTGTCTGCAGTGTAATGTACACCGAGCAGGTATAACATTCTGAGCACTGACAGGTGAAGGAAATAACACTGATCATCTCTTCATCACGGCACCTGTTAGTGGGGGGGATATATCAGGCAGCAAGTGAACATTTTATCCTCAAAGTTGATGTTAGAAGCAGGAAAAATGGGCGAGCGTGAGGATCTGAGCCAGTTTGACACGACTGGGTCAGAGCATCTCTAAAACTGCAGCTCTTGTGGGGTGTGTCCCGGTCTGCAGAGGTCAGTATCTATCAAAAGTGCTCCAAGGAGGGAACAGTGGTAAACCGGCGACAGGGTCATGGGCGGCCAAGGCTCATTGATGGCCCGTGTGATCCGATCCAACAGACGAGCTCCTGTAGCTCAAACTGCTGAAGAATTTCATGCTGGTTCTGATAGAAAGTTGTCAGAATACACAGAGCAGCGCAGTTTGTTGTGTTGAGCTGCAGACCAGTCAGGGTTCCCATGCTGACCCCTGGGCACGTGAGCATCAGAACTAGACCACGGAGCAATGGTAGAAGGAGGCCTGGTCTGATGAATCAGGTTCTTTTACATCACGTGGATGTCCGGGTGCGTGTGCATCGCTTACCTGGGGAACACACGGCACCAGGATGCACTATGGGAAGAAGGCGAGCCGGCGGAAACAGTGTGACGCTTTGGGCAACATTCTGCTGGGAAACCTTGGGTCCTGCCAGCCTTGTGGACGTTATTTTGACACGTAGCACCTACCTAAGCATCGTTACAGACCATGTTCACCCTTTCATGGAGAAGCTTCCCTGATATCTGTGGCCTCTTTCAGCAGGATAACAATGCTTCAGGAACGGTTTGAGGAGCACAACAACCAGTTTGAGGTGTTGACTCGACCTCCAAATTCTCCAGATCTCAATCCGATCGAGCGTCTGTGGGACGTGCTGGACAAACCAGTCCGATCCATGGAGGCCCCACCTCACAACTTACAGGAGTTAAAGGATCTGCTGCTGACATCTTAGTGCTAGTGGAGTCAAGATCTCGACGGGTCAGGGCTGTTTTGGAAGCAAAAGGGGGGCCAAAACAACATTAGGAAGGTGGTCATAATGTTATGCCTAATCGGTGTACATCAGTACATGGTTAAAAGTGTGAGGTATAGATGCTGACAGATGGATGGTTAATAAATAAATGAATGAATAAATGATAAACCACACAGCAACAATCCCAGGTGTGGAGCTGTGTCTCCTGGGTTTCCTCCCACAGTCCAAAGACATGCAGTCAGGTTAACTGGAGGTACAAATTTGCACCCAGAACGAGCCATCATTGCTTGATCCGTCATGAGCCATCATTGCTTGATCCTTTGGTGGGTGGATCATCCTTTTATAGCCGATCAGGATTCCCTCACCTGTTACCGACTCACCCGCTCATTGTGGAACCTTTCGATCTCAGCTCTGCTACCCATCTGCTGGGCGCCTTTTAGCAGGCAATCGGCAGTGCCGTTAAAAGACCGGGCTATTAAGTGGATGGGGTCTTCAAATGCTGTGTAAGGACCCTGGTTAACAGCGCACACATCCTAGAGTTGTTCGGTCAGGGAAGTAGGAAAAGTCAGAAAAGCCCTGTGCAGAGATAGATGGATGAATGGATGGATAGATAGATAGATACTTTATTTATCCCAAAGAAAATTATTGAAGTTGCTTTATTATTGAAGATTGTGGAACCTATTGGACAGACACCCATCTCTGCAGCACTCATAGATCACTAGAGAGTAAACTGTTTTATATGGCCCACAGGATTGGTTCTGGTCATCTCATCCGTCCCTCGTAAGTACTATCTGATTCAGCCTGATAAATCATGGAGTGATGCCCGAGCTTACTGCCAAGCGAACCACAATGACCTGGCTATCATCGACAGTGCTGCCAACCTGGCCCGACTTCAAAGTGAAGCACAGAGCAAATATACCTCACAGGCATGGATTGGAATGTACCTTAAGCCTTATTGCTTCCTGTGGTCCAACGGAAACGAGTCGCTGGGAAGTTTCAACAGATGGGCTCCAGGACGGCCCAACAACGCAGGTGGAAATCAACACTGTGTTTGGGTATATGCAGGGGTGTGGTATAATATGCCATGTAATTCGCTACGAGCGTTCGTCTGCTATGATGGTGAGTGAAATATTCTTTACTTTGCTGTGTTGTTTAAAGAAAAATTAACGGTCACATATCTGTGTACACTGATCAGGCATAACATTATGACCACCTTCCTAATATTGTGTTGGTCCCCCTTTTGCAGCCCCATACGCAACAAACTGTGATGCTCTGTGTATTCTGACACCTTCTATCAGTAGCTCATATGTTGGATCGGATCACACGGGCCAGCCTTCGCTCCCCACTTGCATCAATGAGCCTTGGTCGCCCATGACCCTGTAGCCGGTTTACCACTGTTCCTTCCTTGGAGCACTTTTGATAGATACTGACCACTGCAGACCGGGACACACCCCACAAGAGCTGCAGTTTTGGAGACGCTCTGACCCAGTCGTCTACACTTTACGATTAAGCCCTCATCAAACTGACTCAGATCACGCTCGCCCATTTTTCCTGCTTCTAACATCAACTTTGATCATCTCTTCATCACGGCACCTGTTAGTTTATTAGGCAGCAAGTGAAGATTTTATCCTCAGTGTTATTCACTTCACCTGTCACTGGTCATAATGTTATGCCTACTCGGTGTAAATGCAATTCTACAAATAAAAGAGCAGTGGTAGTATGGTTTATGTACTAAACTAGAAATTGCAAGGTCCTTGGTTCAAGCCCCAGCACTGCCAGGTTGCCAATGCTGAGCCCTCAAGGCCTTTAATGCTAGAATTGTATATGTGTGTAACTGTAAGCTGCTTTGGATAAAAGCATCTGCTAAATGCTACTCCATTCAAAGAAAACTGCCCACGTGTCGGAGGGGGTGTGGGTTAGCGTTGTTCTCCTAAATCAGACGCAATCGTGCAATTGGACGCCTTTTTTACGCCGGATGCCCCTCCCAACACAACCCTCCCTACAATGCACTACAATGTACTGGTTTATGCATCCTAGCTGATAGGTATCTATATGACAATTCAGTGTCTCCAATTAGCCTGGCTGCATGTTTTTGGACTGTGGGAGGAAACCGGAGCACCCGGAGGAAACCCACACAGACACAGCTGTGAGGCGACAGTGCTACCCACTTAGCCACCGTGCTGCCACCTCAAAAAAAAAAAAAAAAACAATAATAAAAAAGATGGTTTAATTAGATGGCTGGTTAAGACCCCTCTACCACTAAGTTACCGCTGTTGGGCCCCTGGGAAGACCCCAAAATGCAATTGCTTGCAGCATTGTATGTAAACAAAAGGGTCTACTAAATCAGTTGTCCCCGACCACCAGGCTGTGGATCGTCACTGGTTTGTGGGTCATTTACAGACATCCCAAGTTGCAAAAACTCATTTCAGGGAGGTGTACACACACACACACACACACACACAAAGTGCACTAGATTGTATATTAGAAAATAATTTATGGTCCTTTCTTAGTGCACTAGATAGTGTACTAGATAATAGACTTATGTTTCTTACATAATGCTTTAGGTAGCGTATTAGTTAATGGATTTAGGTTCCCTACATAGTGTACTAAATTGTATATCAGATAATGGATTAAGGTTCCCTACATAGTGCACTAGATAGTATTTTGGATATGAATTTATGTTCCCTACGTAGTGCACTAAATAGTAAATTTGACAATTGGTTTATGTTCCCTACACAGTGCACTAGATTGTAGATCAGATCATGGATTTATGTTCCTTACATAGTGCACTAGATAGTGTATTAGACAATTATGTTCCCTACACAGTGTGCTAGATTGTATATTAGATAACGGATTTATGTTCTCTACATAGTGCACTAGATAGTGTATGAAATAACACATTAATGTTCACTACATAGTGCACTAGAAAGTATAACTAGATGATGATTTGTGTTCCTTACATAGTGCACTAGATAGTATTTTAGATATGAATTTATGTTCCCTACGTAGTGCACTAGATTGTAGATCAGATCACAGATTTATGTTCCCTACATAGTGCACCAGATAGTGTATGAGATAACACATTAATGTTCACTACATAGTGCACTAGAAAGTATAACTAGATGATGATTTGTGTTCCTTACATAGTGCACTAGATAGTATTTTAGATATGAATTTATGTTCCCTACGTAGTGCACTAGATTGTATATTAGATAACGGATTTATGTTCCCTACATAGTGCACTAGATAGTGTATGAGATAACACATTAATGTTCACTACATAGTGCACTAGAAAGTATAACTAGATGATGATTTATGTTCATAGTGCATAGTGCAATAGATAGTATATTAGACAATTGATTTGTGTTCCCTACACAGTGCACTAGATTGTATATCAGAACTTCCGGGAGACTTGGTATGTCTGCATTTATTACCGATCGCTAGCAATTACATTTCCAAAACTCTTCAGGTGTTTTTGTCTCCAATCACCACTAGGTGGGAGCAGCGTCTCGTTGCAGCACCAGGATTCACACAGATTTTCCATTTTATAGTTATTCTATTATATTATATCTTATATGAAACCGCTCCATTGTGTAAAAGAAGGTTGGGGACCTTGTTATAACCCTTCTTTACCAAACTGAATTTTCTGAACAATCTACATATTTGATATGTTAACCCCATAATTTCTTGGTGTGTGGACTGATTTGCCAAATCAACCTATTGGCTTAAAAAAAGCATCAGTGATCTGCTTAGTTGCTTCAGCATTGTTACAGTCAGTATCATGACCTATTTGCCCAAAATGAATCTACTTGTAATATATCGTTGCTGCCCGATGCAAAACACGTATCTCCACTTTTACATGTGTTGATTGTGGGTATAAATCTCCGTCTGTCCATAGCAGCGAATATCAAAATGACCAATAAACAGATGAAAAATCACACAATCTCTTTAACAAGTATCTCCATTGGCTGCTGGACCTGTCCATCAAAACTATGTATCTCCTCCTTTCCCTCCGGTACTGTTTTCCTTATTTTTACTTTATTTTGTAATTGTATTTTCTAAATATGTACCTAAGCTTTGGCGATACGAATGCTCATATTTTGTCATGCCAATAAAGCTACGTTCGAGTTGAGTTGAAAGAGGTGAAACTTGTTTGCTGCGTCTGGGTAGTTCGAGCCTTCAAGGTAGAAATTAAACTTAAATAAGCACTTTGGTTTCTAAAATACGCTTTTATTTGTCACAATCGTGTGAGCTCACGTTCATATGAGTGGTTCTAATTACATGTTTACTTTAAGATTAGCTTGCATATTGACTAGCCAGCTAACTTTAGCCAGCTAACTTACCAAAACTAACTAGTTCACTTAACTTATCATAGGAAAACGAGAGTTTACGCAAAAAGTAATGTGCATTGGTAAATGTACCGTATTGTATTGAAATTGTGTATCTGCGCCCAGGTAGCGCAGCGGTATATTCCGCAGCAGATACTATTTGGCCACCGTGTCTGCAGGGTGGGGACCGGACTATGTGTGGGTGGCTGGGTCTTCATACGCTGAAGGACCCTACGAGAAGAGGAGGGCTGTACACGTGAGTAGGCAGCAGTGTGTTTTTTGGAGATACGTGTATTTCATCGGACAGCGCCGATAAGTTAGCGTCTAACTGTTGAAATGAACTTAAAAAGGATCATCATTGTTGTTCTTGTCCTTGAACAGTGTCTTGATCAGTACAACAGACCAACAGTTCAGGTCCTGTAAGCAGACACATATCTCTGTTTTTCTATTTTGACCATGTCTACATATTTCTTCCAGACAGTAAAACCAGCACTGACAGGTACATCTTCTACACTACTGCAAAGACGTGGTTCAATGCTCTGAGCTTCTGCAGGCAGAATCACACAGACCTGGCCAGTGTTAGAAGTTTAACTGAACATTCTGATGTGATGGGAAAGATCAGCGGTGAGACCTGGATCGGCCTGTTCAGAGACCCCTGGAAGTGGGTGGACCAGACTGACATGACCAACCTTCCATGGCTGGCTGGACAACCTGATAATTACTTAGTAGATGAGAATTGTGGTTTAATAACTAATTACCAGGCCGCTGATGGACTATGTTCAAATATTTTGCCTTTCTTCTGTCACAGAGGTTCATACGTATATTTAATATATTTTATCTTATATTCTTTACACTTTAAAATGCTTTCAAAATGTAATAATAATAATATTTTACGTGCTTCTATATGCAGACGTGACTAAACAGCAGCAGATCATCAGGATGAAGTTTCAGTCGGATCAGGATGTGAACAATCCCGCAGTAATGGATGCAATCTTGGAGATGGTGGGTTTAATTTTGGGAACGGTTCTGCTGGAATTAGTTTCTCTAAATATTTTTAAACTCATCACTCATCAGTTCCTAGTAAAATCATCTGTTTTTCAGATCCAGCAGAAACTTCAGGAACACGGAATGGAACAGAACGTCACACTGAAATGGATGGAGCGATCAGATGGAGTGATGTTCCACAAGCTGAACTAAATGAACAACTCAAGGGGATCCATAAATATTCATCTCTTTCTCAGATTGTGTACCTCTGTAGTCTAGTAGATACTATTTCTCAGATGGAAGATTTAATATAATGTAATGAAAGGTGAAAAAGTTAGGAAGGAACCACATGTGGTAGTGAAGATCTGGACATTTGGGATGAGATAATTTTAGCACCAGTAGCTTTGTAGCTCAGCTCATTTTATTTTATTAATCTGGAAATGAGTTTTGTTAATATAAAGCAGATGTATGAAAACAAACTTTAGTATGTTGCCCTAGTGAGCCTGGTCATAACACTTGTCTTATAAAAATGCTCATTTATTTTTTATTCTTATTTCCTAAGAACGTCAAAATCATCACCCCATGATCATGACCTCGTTCGATGTTTAAAAAGGCACCATGTCAGATCATATTTTCCTTTCGTAATTTCATAATTCACTTTGAGATAAGACCATCAATGCATATGGACACAAAAGTGTAAAACATGACGTTAAAATCCTAATAAACTAATAATAGTATTTTTGTAAGCAATGAATGCCTTCAAAAGGAGCTCTTGGTCGAGGTGTGGAGAATGACAAGAACTCACTACAGATTTTACTGAAGACTAGACCAAATAATAACTCTATTATTATTTATTTATTTATTTATTTATTTATATATTGCCAGTTATATTTTTTAGTTCATTTAATTCTGTGTTTGTATGATTTGTGTAAATCCTATTTATTTAAAGTATCCTCCAGGCCACCCAAGAAGGATGGGCCCTGCTGAGTCTGGTTCCTCTCAAGGTTTCTTCCTGTAATTTTCAGGGAGTTTTTCCTGCCACATTCGCCGTCGGCTTGCTCAACAGGGGTTTTTCTATCTGTTGGTCCTGGATTTTGAAAAGTTGCTTTGAGACAATGTCTATTGTAAAAAGCGCTATATAAATAAAGTTGACTTGACTTATTAAAAAAAACAGAGTAAATAAATATATTTTTAATCTGGTCTTAAAAACTAAAACTTCTGACCCACTTATGAAACTAGTTTTTTACATATTGACACAGATGTTACTTACGATTTTGCTTGATACTAGTTCTGTTTAAGCAAAACGTGAGGACACTTGTGTAACAGACTACATAAAATTATGTGTGGACATTGCTCTACCAACCATGGGTTCAACCACCCAACTCGCCAACTAGTTAATTTATTTGGTAGAATGTGTCACACTTGTGTTTCTTAAGGGTTGATGAATCAGCTAAATACTTCCCACACTGTGAGCACTGATATGGTTTCTCTCCAGTGTGAATGCGCTGGTGGATCTTGAGATTACTCTGTGTAATAAAACTCTTTCCACACTGTGAGCACTCATATGGTTTCTCTCCAGTCTGAATGCGCTGGTGTGTTTTGAAAGCACTCTGTTGATTAAAACTCTTTCCACACTGTAAGCACTGATAGGGTTTCTCTCCAGTGTGAATGTGCTTGACTGAAACCCTTACCACACTGTGAGCACTGATAAAGTTTTTCTCCAGTGTGAATGCACTGGTCTTCTTTAAGATTACAATGTTGAGTAAACCTCTTTCCACACTGTGAGCACTGATACGGTTTCTCTCCAGTGTGAATGCGGTGGTGTATTTTGAGAGTACCCTGTCGTATAAAATACTTCCCACACTGTGAGCACTGATATGGTTTATCTCAAGTGTGAATGCGCTGGTGGGTTTTGAACGCACTCTGCTTACAGTGTAAAAAGAGTTTTAATACACAGAGTGCTTTCAAAACACACTAGCGCATTCACACTGGAGATAAACCATATCAGTGCTTACAGTGTAAAAAGAGTTTTAATACACACTGATATGGTTTATCTCCAGTGTGAATGCGCTGGTGTGTTTTGGGAGCACTTGTGGGCCTAAAGCTCTTCCCACAATGTGAGCAGACGTTTCCTTCTTGTTGTTTTCCCTGGTGAGACGTGTTAATGCTGACAGGATCAGAGGACGTTTGCTAATTACTGGAGCTTCTGGTGGGCGTCAGATCCTCATGTTCAGTCTCAGATTTCACCAGCGCATCATCATATTTATCATCACTGCAGCTCTTGATGTGGTTGTGGAGCTGATTTTGGGCTGTAAAGGAAAGTGGAGACGAGGAGCAGGAGGAATCATTCTTCATTTCTGAAGCAAAAAAAAGTGATTGAAGTGATAGTAAAAGTAACTATTGGTGGTGGTGGTGGTAATAATAGTATGGTGCTGGTAGTAATAGTAGTGGTGGTGGGGGTGTTAGTAATACTATTGGTGGTGGTAGTAATAGTATGGTGGTGGTGCTGGTAGTAATAGTAGTGGTGGTTGTGCTGGTAGTAATAGTAGTGGTGGTGGTGATGCTGGTACTAACAGTATAGTGATGCTGGTAGTAATAGTATTGGTGGTGGTAGTAATAGTACTGGTGGGGGAGCTGGTAGTAATAATATTGGTGGTAGTGGGGCTGGTAGTAAATGTACTGGTGGTGGTGGTGCTGGTAGTAATAGTATTGGTGGTTGTGCTGGTAGTAACAGTAGTGGTGGTGGTGGTGCTGGTACTAACAGTATAGTGATGCTGGTAGTTATAGTATTGGTGGTGGTGCTGGTAATAATAGTAGTGGTGGTGGTAGTAATAGTACTGGTGGGGGAGCTGGTAGTAATAATATTGGTGGTAGTGGGGCTGGTAGTAATTGTACTGGTGGTGGAGCTGGTAGTGGTAGTAGTAGTGGTGGTGGTGGTGGTAGTAATAGTAGTGGTGGTGGTGCTGGTAGTAATAGTATTAGTGGTGGTGCTAGTAGTAATAGTATGGTGGTGGTGGTGCTGGTAGTAATAGTATTGGTGGTGGTGGTAGTGGTAGTAATAGTAGTGGTGGTGATGCTGGCAGTAATAGTAGTGGTGGTGGTGCTGGTAGTAATAGTATTAGTTGTGGTGGTGCTAGTAACAGTAGTGGTGTTGGTGGTAGTGGTAGTAATAGCATTGGTGGTGGTGGTAGTGGTAGTAATAGTAGTGGTGGTGGTGCTAGAAGTAATAGTATTAGTAGTAACAGTAGTGGTGGTGGTGGTAGTAACAGTATTGGTGGTGGTGGTGCCTCACATTGCTCCAGAGAACAAACTTTTATTGATTATATGATTTAATACTTGAATCTATCAGATCATATTTTACATGTATTTACATCACATCTATCTGAACATCAACAGACCTTCCTGATACTACAGAGATACAAGATTAGTTTAACAGGTTTCAATTACTGAATATTTATCTGTCAATGAATATACAATTACTGAATATTCAACCTTCAGTACAGATATACAACTACTGACATTTTACTGATGTGTTTTACTGATATTTACATTTTCAGCATTTAGTGGACACTTTTATCCAAAGCAGCTTACAGTACTGAGCAACTGAGGGGCCTTGCTTAAGGGTCCAACAGCAGCAACCTGGCAGAGGTGGGGCTTGAACCAGCGACCTTTTGATTACTAGTTCAGTACCTTAACCACTAGGCCCTCCCCATAATATTTAACCTTCAGTACATATATAGTACAGATACAAAGGCAGGTAATCAGAAGGTTGCCGGTTCAAGCCCCACCACCGCCAAGTTGCCACTGTTGGGCCCCTGAGCAAGGCCCTTAACCCTCAATTGCTCAAAAATTGTGTTCAGTCATAAATGCGTCCGCTAAATGCTGAAAATGTAAATGTATATATACTGCATGGTGTTTAGGTCTCCACAGATGCCCTGCGATGGACTGGTGCCCCGTCCAGGGTGTTACTGTGTGCCTTGCGCCCTTTGAAAAGCTGGGATAGGCTCCAGCAGTACCACCCCTCCCCCCCAAACAACCCTAAATGGCTAAGCGGTTAAGAGAGTGAGTGAGTAGGAGGTCTCCACAGATGAGCACATTTACCAGGTATGGAGACTCTGAAAGAGGAATGTACATGACAGAGGAATGAAACATCTTAATATAGAAGATTTAGAGCGGTTATTATTAGCAGAAACATTTTGTGTACACCCCTGGTTTTGTTGTTGATTGTATAAGATTGTAATATATCGTCGCTGTCCGATGAAAAACACGTATCTCCACTTACGTTTTCACAACAGCAGTTTTCACTTTTTTACACGTGTTGATTGTGGGTATAAATATTCGTCTGTCCATAGCAGCGAATATCAGAATGACCAATGAAAAGATGGAAAAATCACGCAGTTTCTTTAACGAGTATTTCCATTGGCTGCTAGACCTGTCCATCAAAACCACTTATCTCCTCCTGTACTGTTTGATAAAGAGCCGAAACTTGTCTACAGTTTGTTCAAGTTAATCAATCACACGGTTGTAAACATGATTTATATTTGTGATGTTTGTAGTTTTTTAAAAACACATCTGTATATGATATTTATATGGACTAAGCGTGTACATAAACTGTATTTATTAACACAATTGCACATTTTTATAGCTACAGTCAATAAGTAAAGATATTGTCTAGTCTTGTTTCAGATATTTATAGGTATTAAATGGTCATTTAGAACAGTATTTCCCCGTCATGTTTCTGCACATTACAGTATTAAAAGCTTTTCTTAATAGATCTATGAAATAATCGTATCTGTGTTTTGATGCTTTATTGATGCTTAAAATTCTGAGTTAGCCATCTAAGTTAGTATCTAAATTGCGCCATCTGTGGTTTGTTTGCAGTTTTTTCCTTCTCCTGTTTTTGGAGATACGTGTTTTTCATAGGACAGCGACGATATATAATTGGTGGTCTATTAAAACACGATGTTCTTGGGAATTTTTGTAATTATCTTTCATCATCTGGAACACCTCTCCACCAGGTTGTTCCCTCCATTTCAGCTTGATGTTTCCCTCCACCCCTCTCTCCTTAAGCTTCTGCTGGATCTGTAGAACATAAGATGATTTTATTAGGGGCTCGTGCTGATGTGATGGTGTAAAAAGATAGAAGAACTGAATCCAGCCTGTGGATCAGAGCTTGATGAACACTGAGGTTCCTGCTGTGACCCACCTTCTCCAGGAGCGCTGCCTGTACTGCAGGATCGTTCATGTTCTGATCCGACTGAACCCTGAACCTCAAGATCTGTTTGTGTCCTGTTACATCTGCTCACACAGAGATGAAACTGAACTTATAACATTAATTAAAATGACTCTGAATTAAATTCGACACTGAAAACAACTTCATCTTACCCCTGTGGCAGAAGAACCGTTTGAGGTTTGAGCACAGAGCACCAGCAGCCTGAAAATTAGATAAATAACCACAATCTTTATACGCTATATCAGTTTTAGGTTCTTCCAGCTTCCAGGTAATGTTGCCCAGGCTGGTCTGATCTGACCACTTCCAGGTGATCATGGACAGACCGATCCAAATAAAATCAAGGGTCATGCCAGATACAAGAGAGTCTTCAGTTGCATCTCTCACACTGGTCAGGTTGGTGTGATACAGTCTGCAGTAACGCTGAGCTTCCAACCAGCTCATACTGGTAGAGAAGTAAACGTACCTGCTGGTCCCAGTGTTCCTCTCTGTGAGATTTAAAATCACATCATTAAATATTAACATTTATTATTTTAGTCCGGTAGACAATCTGATCCTGTTTCTCCAGAGCTAAAGTTACACTGTACGTTATCTCCTCGAGTGTAGTTCCACCTTCCTTAAAAAGAAAAGCTTGATAAACTACATCTGTTTAATTCTGGTGTTCATATAAATAAGGCTAGTTTAACTGCAGTCATTCACAGTTTCAGGGGCACCATATAATGCCTGACCCTGTGCTATATACACTAATCAGCCATAACATTAAAACCACCTCCTTGTTTCTACACTCACTGTCCATTTTATCAGCTCCACTTACCATATAGAAGCACATTGTAGTTCTACAATTACTGACTGTAGTCCATCTGTTTCTCTACATACTTTTAACCTGTTTTCACCCTGTTATTTAATGGTCAGGACCACCACAGAGCAGGTATTATTTAGGTGGTGGATGATTCTCAGCACTGCAGTGACACTAACATGGTGGTGGTGTGTTAGTGTGTGTTGTGCTGGTATGAGTGGATCACACACAGCAGCACTGCTGGAGTTTTTAAACACCGTGTCCACTCACTGTCCACTCTATTAGACACTCATACCTAGTTGGTCCACCTTGTAGATGTAAAGTCAGAGACGATCGCTCATCTATTGCTGCTGTTTGAGTTGGTCATCTTCTAGACCTTTATTAGTGGTCACAGGATGCTGCCCACGGGGCGCTGTTGGCTGGATGTTTTTGGTTGGTGGACTATTCTAAGTCCAGCAGTGACAGTGAGGTGTTTAATAACTCCAGCAGCGATGCTGTGTCTGATCCACTCATACCAGCACAACACACAATAACACACCAACCCCATGTCAGTGTCACTGCAGTGCTGAGAATGATCCACCACCTAAATAATACCTGCTCTGACCATCGAAGAACAGCATGAAAGGGGGTAACAAAACATGCAAAGAAACAGATGGAGTACAGTCAGTAATTGTAGAACTACAAAGTGCTTCTATATGGTAAGTGGAGCTGATAAAATGGACAGTGAGTGTAGAAACAAGGAGGTGGTTTTAATGTTATGGCTGATCGGTGTATGTGGATAAATTGGGAGCTGAAAGTCGATACTTTTGTACTTTCTGAGCATTTATCATTTACATGGACAAACAGGGAGCGTCATTCAAATAGTATTTAAACCAAGAGAGTACGAGTCCTTTAACACCTACTGTGTTTTCGACACAGCACTCATTGCCAGTCGGGCAAATCTAGCGCTGACCAGTCAGGGCAAAAATCGTGTTGTGTGAACTAGGCATAAGGCAGCATCGGATGCTCCCTCGTTATTCAGTCAAAATACTATTTACATTTAAGGTTTACTAGGAAGCATTTTAAGGCGTCTAAGAATTCAGCCTTTTTCTCAGAGGCTCACTAGGGTTCTCACTAGGTTTTTGAAACACACCCAATATTATAAGCAGTAGATGGTAAAAGACTGTCTGTAATGTAGCATTAAGAAATATTATTTTTACATTTAGTGTCAATTCTTTCCTATAGTTTAGTACGACGTGGTGAACCGTGATTCATCACTGCTTGTTTACCAGTTCTCCTGCTTATTGTGGAACGTTCCAAAACACTGGAACTGGAATATTATAAACTTTTCACTCTTAATTTGCCCCGTCCCAACTTTTTTTGACTGTACCGCTGACACCCAAACCAATTTTAGATGCGTTTCTATTTACAAACTACATTTACATTCACATTTTCAGCATTTAGGAGACGTTTTTATCATAAGTGACAGTATACAGTCTAAGCAATCGAGGGTTAAGGGCCTTGCTCAAGGACCCAACAGCGGCAACCTGGCAGAAATCTGATCAATTCGAAATCTGACAGATTGAGCTGCTCTCTATCTTCTTTGTCAATGGCAAGATGGCGGCGCGCATAGACGCAGAGGCTCGCAGCTCTCCACTCTCGGCGCTTTTTTTATTGTATTTATTGTATTTTTTTATTGTAAATATTACAGTTTGTTGGGCTTATAGTCGTCAGGATCTCCTGGACCTGGGATTCCGCTGTGAAAGGATTATTTCATCGGACTATCACAGCTTTCACGATATACCGGGAGAAATAGTCAGGACTCCGGGGTCTCCATGGATAGTTTTACCCAGCGGTAAGCCCAGGAAGAAACGTAAACAAAGGAAACACAAGCGTGGCTGCAGGGCCGGTCCGCTAGCACGGCTAAAGAAACAACCATTTAAACTGCCGCTTCCCAGCATTTTCCTCTCAAATGCCAGATCCATAATAAACAAGATCGACGAACTGAGGCTACAGTTTGCTGATAATAACTGTCTTCGGAACTGCAGCGTTGCGATCATTACAGAGACCTGGCTGCAGCCCACCATACCAGACTCGGCTATCGAGTTAGCATGCTACACGGCTCACTGCTACGACAGAAACGGGGACTCCGGTAAGAGCAGAGGAGGAGGGGGGTTATGCATCTACATAAACAACAGCTGGTGCAAAGATGCAAAGACTGTAGACAGCCATTGTTCCCCGGATTTGGAATATTTAACTGTCAAATTCAGATCCTTCTATCTACCTCGTGAGTTCACTGTTGCTATGGTAATGGCCGTATACATACCACCCGATGCTAATGCTAACCGGGCTCCGGGTGAGCTGCACAACACATTAAGTAACCAACAGAACTCATATCCTGACACAGTGCACATAGTAGCTGCGGGAATTTAACCATGCCGAATTAAAAACAGTACTCCCAAAATTTGAGCAGCACATTAAGTGTGCAACTAGGGGGGGAAACACACTAAACAAAGTCTACAGTAACATCAGGAAAGGCTATAGGACAAACCCCTTACCACATCTGGGTCTGTCAGACCATATTTCCATGCTGTTGATCCCTGCATACACACCCTGCAGGAAGAGAATTCCACCAGCCACAAGGACTGTAAAAACATGGCCAGAGGGGGCATCACATCAGCTGCAGGACTGTTTTGAGAGCACAGATTGGAGCGTTTTTGAACATCAGGACCTGGAGGTATACACCACGACTGTACTCTCTTATATCAACTTCTGCGTTGAAAATGTCACTGGACAAACATCTAAGGGCATATTCCAACCAAAAACCCTGGATGACCAAAGAAGTACAGGTCCTGCTGAGACAACGTGACATCGCTTTCAGGTCTGGTGATGGTGCTCAGTACAGAGCCGCCAGAGCTGACCTGAAGAGAGGCATCAGGAAGGCCAAGATAGAGTACAAAAGGGAGATCGAGAACCATTTCGAGACCAACACAACAACACTAGGCAAGTGTGGCAGGGAGTCCAGCATCTCACCCACTACAAGTCCAGCAACATCACGATGGCTGAGGATTACCCGGCGCTTGCGGAGGAACTGATCCACTTCTTTGCATGCTTCGAGATGAAGAGTTCAGAGGCAGCAGCAGACCCACCTTCCGACTTCAGCAGCTACAGCCTCGTGGTGCAGGAACATGAGGTGAGGTGCACACTGAGGGCGGTGAACCCCAGAAAGGCTGCTGGACCAGACGGAATGACCGGGAGGGTCCAAAGAGTGTGCAGATCAGTTAGCTGGGATTTTTACCAAGATCTTCAATGCATCACTGTTCCAGCCCTTCATCCCACCATGTCTGAAGGAGGCCACAATCATACCACTGCTGAAAAAGACCAGCATCAGCAGCCTCAATGAGTACCGACCAGTTGCTCTGACATCGATTGTCATGAAGTGCTTCGAGAAACTGGTGAAACGTCACATCATGTCCTGCCTCCCACCCACCCTTGACCCACTTCAGTTCACGTACAGAGATAACAGATCTACAGAGAATGCCATAATAACAGTGCTCCACACAACCATCTCCCACCTGGAATTGCAGGTACACTATGCCAGGCTGCTCTTTGTCGACTTTAGTTCAGCCTTCAATACCATTCTCCCGGAAAAACTAACTGTTAAGTTAATGGACATTGGACTTCCAACCAACATCTGCTGCTGGATAAGAGACTTCCTCTCAGACCGTACACAGAGAGTTAGAGTCGGCTCACATCTCTCCACAGCCCTCAGACTCAACACTGGGTCTCCATAGGGCTGTGTGCTGAGTCCACTAATCCATACCCTATACACATATGTCAGTAGCCATGCAGACAATGTCACAATTAAGTTTGCAGATGACACCACCCTGGTCGAGCTTATCTCTAATGGCGATGAAACGGCATAAGGAGGAGGTCCAAAGGCTAGTGGGGTGGTGTGCAGATAACAACTTGGTCATCAACATCTCCAAGACCAAAGAACTGATTGTAGACTTCAGGAGGAGGAAGTCTGATCTGCAACCAATTTGTATTAATGGGGAGTGTGTGGAGAGGATACACAGCTTCAAGTTCCTGGGGGTGCATATGGACGCAGACCTCCAATGGTGCTCTAACACCTCGGCGGGAGTGAAAAGGGCCCAGCAGCATCTCCACTTTCTGAGGATCCTAAGGAGGTTCAACCTGAGGAAAGACCTGCTGACTGTTTTCTACCGCTGCTCCGTGGAGAGTGTGCTGACCTATTGCATCTCAGTGTGGTTCTCCAGCTGCACCACAGCGCACAAGAAGGCCATACAGAGGGTCATCAACACCGCCCAGAAAATCATTGGGCACCCTCTCCCATCACTAAAGGAGCTCTACAACACCCGCTGTCTCAGGAGGGCACACAAAATAAAAAAAAGACATTACACACCCAGGGTACCGGATGTTTGAACTGCTGCCCTCTGGTGGACGTTACAGGCAAATTAAAACAAGGACTAATAGATTGAGAGACAGTTTTTACAACAGGGCTATAGCTCTGTTAAACACAAACATGTGACACATCATGTGTCATTTCAACAGGTCTAGTGCAATTTCATATTTCCCTTTTAATGGGCCAATGTGCAACTTATAACTTAAATTAAAAAATTTCAGTGGGACATGTGCAATAGCTACTGTTCAGCTTTTGTTTTGTTTAAGTGTTGATTTATATTTGTATATAGTACTATTATTATTGTTTGCTGTTGTTGTTTTCTTGCACTGGGGGGGGTTGTACTTCAATTTTGTTGCTCGAGTGTACAAGTACAATGTGCAATGACAATAAAGGATTCATTCATTCATTCATTCATACAATTACAATTTTATTACCGACTACGTTTTCCAGAGCTCCTTGTTCTTTTACGTTCGTCTTTACAAGTTGGCGGCGCTACCACTGTAGTGTGATGTACACAGTTCTGTTTTTTTATTAATATTTATGTTTTAGTTAGTTATTATATATTAGAGATGTTCTGATCTGGTGTAATAGCAGTAGAACATGAATCAGAAGTAATTCCTTCAAACCTAAATCCTCTGTTTCAGTCTCACTATTAGAGAAGATGAGTTAGTGAGGAGCAGTTCATGTGTGATTCTCAGAGAGATGATCTTACCTCAGCATCTCCAGTTTACAGTGAGGATTCACCAGTACAGCACAGAGACGCTTCACTCCTGAATCTCCTAGATTATTATGAGACAGATCGAGTTCTCTCAGGTGTGAAGCCAGAGCAGAACAACCTTCATCTGATACACCACAATATTTCAACCTGCAGAGAGAACAATGATCCACTCTTCATTCTCTCAGTTCTAGAGGAACTTCATCATCTACAAAGTCACTACAGTCTACAATCAGTGTGGATGAATCTCTGTGAAACAGTAAAATTAACAAAGTACAAATAAAATAAGAAAATGTGGCTGATCTCAGGTCTCTGGTTTCTTTAAGATCTTTCACACTTCTTATTACTAGGTATAAAATGGTAATAATGAGGGTGTGGTTGTGTTTTGGTGCTGCTTTATTTACAGGGTTCTGATTATTTTATTGAATATAAACTACATTTTTCTTTTTGTGTAAATTTGCTGTTTTAATCAGAAATGCAGGTTTATGATCGATCTGTAAAACAATGATGTGAAATTTAAAAGTTTGTTTGTGTAGAATTGTGCTTGTTACTGTTGTGGAAAAATTTAATAATATGTTTAATATCACTTGGATATTAGTATTATGTTGCTTGGAATGGAGGTCTAACACCCAATGGGATGTGACTAGAGCAGTATAAAGACAGGCCAACACTTCTGTACCTGGTTCTTCAGCTATTCCACGACTGTAAGAACCCACAATCGTTCCAATAAATTCTCCAATCCAGTCAACTGTAATCTTTATTTTATCATTTCACCTTCTATTTCCACCACAGTACTTTCTTTTACACTCTGAACTAACTGTAAATACTTGATCATTTAGATCATACTTGGTATTGATAAGATACTATTTTATTTACTAAATGTTAATAAATGTATTTTTTGTCTGGTTTATAGTTCATGATTAGAGATGAGTACTCCAGATGGTGAGATAGTTTCATATTCATTAAAATGTAATACATGTTTTATCATGTCTTCTGGTTTATACTGTATATAATTGTACTAAATTCATCTACAAATTTGAACAAGTCAAGTCAAATTTATTTGTATAGCTCTTTTTACAATAGACACTAGACGGTTTTCCATCCACCAACTTTTTGCGAATTTTGAAAATGTGCATTAAAAAACCTGGATGGAAAAGCTCAAAATTCGAAAAAAAAAGACCCAAATATCAGAAAAAAAGTTTTCATGCTTGAACGAGCTGGAAAAGTTAGAATATCACATCTCCGAAATGCGAAAAAAGGGGATGGAAACGGGTTTTGCGAATAAACTATGATGTTGCAAGCTCTAAGTAACACACACATGCATACTGTCAACGTGTGTAGTGTACCGGAAGAGGTGTGATGTTTTAAACACTGCTGCATCATGTGCGCTGCCGAGAGAGCCAACACATACATCGCGAATCAACAACTGGTCATCCACAAGTGCCTGAAAAACAATTGATGGCCATCCCGATTTACATAGTCCCTGTACCCGACTGCTGGAGGGAGGATTGGAATGTGTGTACCATCCAGTGCATCGTTCAGCTGTGGTATGTGGTGCGCTGCGTAATTATGCTGCGCTATTTCTTCTGCTTCCTGCGCTTTTGGTAATGCGACGTAATGTTTAATTAGTTTTGATGTTATTGCTTGGCATACAGCGTATACACTACAGTGAACTGTTGTTACGCTCACGCCGAACGTCTCGTCCACTACAACTTGTACAAGGCAACAGCGATCCTCTTTTCAGTTGGCACGGGTGGCCGGTGACTGTAAACTTTTGGCTCTACAGATGACCCGATCATGGTGCATAGCTCATCAAAGGCTGATTTTGACATTCTGAAATTCTTGATCCAAAGCTTGTTTGAAAAATGGTTCTGCACGATGTGCTCCCAAAATAGTTTAGTGCGTTTACGTTCCCAGATGTGAGGTGAACGTAGCCGTGGCACGGAGATTTGAGCCCACATTAGACGGGCCATTGTTCTGTAAAGGTTTTTTCGCATAACTGTAGTTGATGGAAACGCAACATTTTCTGCTTTTTTTTCTGCCGATATTTCATAAATGCGCATTACACTTGCGAAACGTTTGGATGGAAACCCGGTTACTGTCTTAAACAACTTTACAGAATCCAGGATCGACAGACCAAAAACCCTTGTTGAGAAGGGGTTGAACAGAGCAGCTGACTTAACTTAAATCTGCTCATGTACTGGTTATGAGTTCATTATTATCAACTAATAAGAAAGTTGTAATATATTAAGGTTTTAAAATAAAAAAGAGCAGCTATTGATTCACTAACATTAGTGCAGACGATCTATTGATCTAATAACTACAGTACATCTGGTGGATTAAATGTACTAAAATAAATTTAGACTTGATTGTAACTGTTATAAATATAGTAACTAAGGTACCAACTTTCTACTAAATTCTACTAAAACATATTGTGCTTCAGATCATGATTTTATACGTTCTATAAGTGCACTATTGTGAAAACTACATTTACTTATGATTGAAATTATTGTTGTAAAACACATTTTTAAAATGCTTGCTTTTAAAATCCACTATATATTGTTTCTTATACGTGATAATTTAGTACACATGAGAATTGTAATAAAAGCATCATGTAATGTACACGTTTACCATAATAACTTCTGTTATAGAATAAAGCCTAGAGCTGATAAAAAAGTCTAATAAAAATTATATATGTTAATTCCACCAGAATAAAAGAACACAAGGAAGAATTCTCGACATTTTTAGGTATATTTGACTGTACATGTGCAGATCCATAATAAATAATAACAAAATTAACAGGCTTGGTTTAAACAAGATAGAAGCTACAAAACACAAAGTAACAAAAGTTACCACATTTTAATGTGTGTAAGCTCCACTATACTTCACCCAAAGTAAAAAGTTTACAAACTAATCAAGACAAGAAGAAACAAGTTCAAACAATCAAATGAACCATAAAATTCTACAATTTAATAATATTCTAAAAGTTGCAGAAAAAAACAGCTAAATATTATGGTTATTTTTTTCATGCTTAAATAATGATAACTACAAAAATGTAAGAGCCAAAACTTCAGTAGAAACAAACTTTACTGCCCAACAATGATGTAAAATGAATGATCTGTTTTTTATAGTGTTATTATTTAATATGTTTCTGTCTAAAGAAACAGAGTGTCTCTGTTTTCACTCCGCACACCCAGCACAGTGTGGCTAAATATCTAACAGAAATCTTCAGTATTACTCACTGAACTGCTTTGGATGCTGCAATCACCGGCATCAGTTTCAGAAGAACCTTCTCTGACGAGATGTAGTGATTGGTATAATCACTCAGGTTAAACATATGCAGCTCCTCTGATGATGTCAGTAAGATGAAGACCAGAGCTGACCACTGAGAATCAGAGAGTTTGGTTTGTTTTTGTTTTCAGACAGTGGAACAGATTGATGGATTTCTTTGTTGAGGGATTCTCACTGATCTTCTTCTTAATGTACTGAACTGTTCCTCTTTGTTGTGAGAGTCACTTCCTGTTTGTGTCACTAAGGCTTGTAAGAGTTTTTGGTTGGACTTCAGTGAGAGACCCAGAAGAAAGCGAAGAAAAAGATCCAGATGTCCATTCTTACTCTTTAATGCCTGATCTACAGCACTCTTGTGTAGATCTGAGATTCGTTTTATCTTTAGTTTTAAGGACTCACTCTGTTGAAAAACATTTTTCTTTTCGTTCATGAAGGTCAGGTGCACATATAGAGCTGCGAGATGTTCCTGAATGCTCAGATGAACAAAGCAGTAAACTTTACTCTGGTGAAGTCCAAACTGCTCTCTGAAGATCTGTGTACACACACCTGAGTACACTGAGGCTTCTCGAACATCAATTCCACACTCCATCAGGTCTTCCTCATAGAAGATCAGGTTTCCTTTCATCAGCTGCTTAAAAGCCAGTTTTCCCAGTTTGAGGGTAATTTCTCCTTCTTCCTCCTGATTCTTCATGTACTTTTTTCTGATGACGTTGGTCTGAATGATGAGGAAGTGGGTGTACATTTGAGTCAGAGTTTTGGGGATCTCTCTCCTCTCTGTTTCACCAAACATTCTCTCTAGAACTGTGGCTGTAATCCAGCAGAAGACCGGAATGTGACACATGATGTAGAGGCTTCTTAATGACTTCAGGTGTGAGATGATTCTACTGACAAGACTCTGATCACTGACCCTCTTCCTGAAGTACTCCTCCTTCTGTGGATCAGTGAATCCTCGTACCTCCATCACTCGATCGATACACTCAGAGGGGATCTGATCAGCTGCTGCTGGGCGGGAGGTGATCCAGATCAGAGCGGAAGGAAGCAGATTCCCTTTGATAAGGTTCATTAGCAGCTCATGAACTGATGCTGATTCATTTACATCACTCAATCTCACTGAGTTCTGGAGATCTAGAGGTAAACGATACTCATCCAACCCATCAAAAATAAACAGAACTTTGTACAAGCTGGAAATGTCAGTTTCTTTTATCTCCTGAAAATAGAAGTGAAGGAGACCCATCAGACTCAGTTTGTGGTCCTTCATCAAATTCAGCTCTCTGAAAGGAAGTGGAAATATGAGGTGGACGTCCTGATTCTCTTTCCCTTCAGCCCAATCCAGAATGAACTTCTGTACAGAGACGGTTTTTCCGATGCCAGCAACGCCCTTAGTCAGGACAGTTCTGATGGGTTTATCTTGGTCTGATAAAGGTTCAAAGATGTTGTTACATTTGATGGGCATGTCCTCTGTTGCTGCTCTCCTGGATGCTGCCTCGATCTGCCTCACCTCATGTTCATTATTGACTTTTCCACTTTCTGCCGCTGTGATATAGAGCTCGGTGTAGATCTCATTCAGAAGTGTTGGGTTTCCCTGCTTTGTGATCACTTCATTTACACACTGAAACTTCTTTATCAGGTTTAATTTGAGCTTCTTCTGGACTTCAGTTCCAGCAGATATGTAGTCAGACCTGTGATATAGACCTGTCCACTCTATTAGACACTCCTACCTATTTGGTCCACCTTGTAGATGTAAAGTCAGAGACGATCGCTCATCTATTGCTGCTGTTTGAGTCGGTCATCTTCTAGACCTTCATCAGTGGTCACAGGACGCTGCACACGGGGCGCTGTTGGCTGGATGTTTTTGGTTGGTGGACTATTCTTAGTCCAGCAGTGACAGTGAGGTATTTAAAAACTCCAGCAGCGCTGGTGTGTTTGATCCACTCATACCAGCACAACACACACTAACACACCACCACCATGTCAGTGTCACTGCAGTGCTGAGAATGATCCACCACCTAAATAATACCTGCTCTGTGGTGGTCCTGTGGGGGTCCTGACCATTAAAGAACAGGGTAAAAGGGCACTAACAAAGCATGCAGAGAAACAGATGGACTACAGTCAGTAATTGTAGAACTACAAAGTGCTTCTATATGGTAAGTGGAGCTGATAAAATGGACAGTGAGTGTAGAAACAAGGAGGTGGTTTTAATGTTAATGATGTGTGTGTGCTCTCCTGAAATTCCTCCTGATTCCTTACATCTTTTAATGATATTCTGCACTGTAGAGGGATAAATATGCAAATCCCTTCCAATCTTTCTTTGAGGTTCATTGTTTTTAAACATTTCAATCATTTTCTCACACATTTGTTGACAAAGTGGATCCTCTGATCATCTTTACTCATCAAAGACTCACATCATTATTTAGTTTTTTCACCTCATTATTAGCCCTAAATTGCCTCTGTCCCAGCTTTTTTGGAATGTGTTGCAGGCCTGAAATGCAGGAATGTATGTTTATTAATAAATGAAATGAAGTTGAGCAGATAAAACATGAAATATCTCAGGTTCATCCTGTCTGACATCAAATAAAAATCTAAGTAAATGTAAGAAACTCTGTGTTTTTATTTGAATTGCATTTTCCATACTGTCCCAACTTTTTCTGATTTGGAGTTGTAAGTAAGTAGTTTTGGTGACCCTGTGCTTATTGTAGCCCCAATAACTACATTTCTACATCGTCTCATACTTTGTTCACAATACAGAAAATCACAGCCATTTTCTTTTAGTATTGCATTAGTAACTATAAACATTGGTGGGTTTTAGGTCAAGTCTATGTGAAGAAAACCATGTCTTTATAGACTTTTCCTTGTGCACAGAGGTCCATTCATGCTGGACCAGAAAAGGGCCTTTCAGCACAGTTAGAAGCACATAATTACTTTTGTATAATTGATTTCATACATCCTTTAGCACTGGTTGTGGCTGAAACACCTGAACGCAATAATTAGGAGGAGTGTCCACATGCTTTTGGCCATATAGTGCATTAACTTGGGCAGTATGTTGCTGCAGCAGGTAGAGTGTGTTCAGTACAACACCAGGGTCTAAAGGCAAGGCAAGGCAAGGTAAGTTTATTTGTATAGCACCTTTCATACAAAGTGGCAATTCAAAGTGCTTTACATAAAAATTAATTAAAAGCATTAAAACATTCCTGAGATCTAGAACCTCTAGAAAGACTTCTTGCAAACATTTAGTTACAATTAAGAGATCATAAAATTAAAACAAGAGAGATAAAAAATTAAGAACATGAAAAACTAAAAGAAAATATAGTAAAATATACCCTACAATTTAGAGAATATAAAATTAAAACAAGAGAGATACATGTTATTATAAGGGATTAATTATACATATTAACAGGGAAATTACAATACTAAATACTAAGACTATCCCACAGACTGACAGCGGACAAAGTAACTTATACTACCGGTCGTCACCAATAGTACAGTGTTCCAGTTCTACTGCCACACAATGACGCTCCTATAGCGATTTCGTCCATGGTGATATCTCTGTCTTACATAGACAGGCGTCCCAGACGTCTTTACTGTTTATCCTTAAACTACGGGTCAGGTGGAACACACAGCGTCACCTTTTCTAGTACTATGGGCCAGACGGTATCACACAGCCTCGTCTGATTCCCACCGGGGTGGAACACACAGCATCACCTAGTACTGATACATCACAGGTACGGATGACATGCTCCGTTCATCTGAGCTGGGCCATCAGGATCATAGCTTCAATGCTGGTGGTCTTTGCTTGGTCTAGGACCTCAAGATTTGTGATCCTGTCCTGCCATTTAATGCCCATGATTGAGCACAAGCTTCGCATGTGAAAGTGCTCCAGCAGTTTAAGGTGTCTTCTGTACAAGGTCCAAGTCTCACATCCGTAGAGGAGGCTGGTGAGAACAACTGACTTGTAGATCTTGAGTTTGGTGGACTGCTGGATGTCCTCGCAGTCTGCCCAGGGCTTGGATTGCCTTGCAAATCCTGGCATGATCTCTTTGTCGAGGGAGCCATCACTGGAAATGACACTGCAGAGGTACTTAAATTCCTCCACAGTCGTCAGCTCTGTTCCCTCGATGGAGATGGATGGGCGTCAGGCTGTTAAGTCTGTTGAGGAAGGGCTGGGCTGGAACAACACTTCTGTTTTCCCGAGGCTGATACACCATATACGCACACAATATACATTATACACTGAACTGTGAGGAGCTCTTACCTTCGTCCTGAGTCTCCATCTCTAAACTTCAAAGGAGGATCCTTCATAGACTCATCACTCTTCATGGAGACACAGCTGGGTACTGGAGAATCTGATCTCTGTACTGAGATTGGACTGATAAATAAAACACAGTACAATTAGTCTGAGAGACAGTAAGAATTTAAATGATTTCATGTATTACTGGGCTGTGAAAAAGTATTTGCCCCCTCATGATATCTTCATTACTGCAATTTTGTTTCAAATGTTTTAGATTAAAACCTATAAACAAATACATCCTGTGTAATACTGTGTTAATATACTGTATATATATATATATATATATATATATATATATATATATATATATATATATATATATATATATATATATATATATATACAGGGGTTGGACAAAATAACTGAAACACCTGTCATTTTAGTGTGGGAGGTTTCATGGCTAAATTGGACCAGTCTGGTGGCCAATCTTCATTAATTGCACATTGCACCAGTAAGAGCAGAGTGTGAAGGTTCAATTAGCAGGGTAAGAGCACAGTTTTGCTCAAAATATTGCAATGCACACAACATTATGGGTGACATACCAGAGTTCAAAAGAGGACAAATTGTTGGTGCACGTCTTGCTGGCGCATCTGTGACCAAGACAGCAAGTCTTTGTGATGTATCAAGAGCCACGGTATCCAGGGTAATGTCAGCATACCACCAAGAAGGACAAACCACATCCAACAGGATTAACTGTGGACGCAAGAGGAAGCTGTCTGAAAGGGATGTTCGGGTGCTAACCCGGATTGTATCCAAAAAACATAAAACCACGGCTGCCCAAATCACGGCAGAATTAAATGTGCACCTCAACTCTCCTGTTTCCACCAGAACTGTCCGTCGGGAGCTCCACAGGGTCGATATACACGGCCGGGCTGCTATAGCCAAACCTTTGGTCACTCGTGCCGATGCCAAACGTCGGTTTCAATGGTGCAAGGAGCGCAAATCTTGGGCTGTGGACAATGTGAAACATGTATTGTTCTCTGATGAGTCCACCTTTACTGTTTTCCCCACATCCGGGAGAGTTACGGTGTGGAGAAGCCCCAAAGAAGCGTACCACCCAGACTGTTGCATGCCCAGAGTGAAGCATGGGGGTGGATCAGTGATGGTTTGGGCTGCCATATCATGGCATTCCCTTGGCCCAATACTTGTGCTAGATGGGCGCGTCACTGCCAAGGACTACCGAACCATTCTGGAGGACCATGTGCATCCAATGGCGGTGCCGTGTATCAGGATGACAATGCACCAATACACACAGCAAGACTGGTGAAAGATTGGTTTGATGAACATGAAAGTGAAGTTGAACATCTCCCATGGCCTGCACAGTCACCAGATCTAAATATTATTGAGCCACTTTGGGGTGTTTTGGAGAAGCGAGTCAGGAAACGTTTTCCTCCACCAGCATCACGTAGTGACCTGGCCACTATCCTGCAAGAAGAATCGCTTAAAATCCCTCTGACCACTGTGCAGGACTTGTATATGTCATTTCCAAGACGAATTGACGCTGTATTGGCCGCAAAAGGAGGCCCTACACCATACTAATAAATTATTGTGGTCTAAAACCAGGTGTTTCAGTTATTTTGTCCAACCCCTGTATATATACATACATTGGGAACTGTGGTGAATCCTGAAGTAGCTAAACTATCAACATTCATTCAAGAGTGCATATACGACTTATCCAGAAGTTAGAAAAGAACCCAGAAGATGGTATCTCACCTCTGCTGGAGCGGTGTGGAACGTTCATCTTGGTGAAGCTCCATGTTTAAACATTAGTGGATTATTTGAGAAGATCACTGGTCATGAACATCCAGATTCTGTAGATCTGAATAAAGATGCAGTTTTAGCTTCACATTAATATTTATTTCTGTCACAATCTGAATATTTACTGAATAAACAAATCATCAATTTATTATCCAGGGAAATTTTATTATTAATAAAGATAAAAATGTAATAAATAAAATCTAGAACAGTTATAAGATTATTACTTATTAAAATAAATTTACTACAAACATTAAAGTTCAAATACAAACTATAAAATAATTCTGTATTTTAACAGTTCAAATGTACAATCACTGAATTATTTTATTTTATAATCTTAATCAAACTGAACAGGTGCGTTGTGGGTAAGTGAACGTTTACAAACGTTTATGTCTACATTTATAGTAAAATAATAAAATAGAATGAAACTGAACTATTATTAATCATGAGCATAAACAGCCCTGCTGAATAACTTTATCTAGTTACTCCAGCTAATGCTCTTTATTAATACACTTTATTACATTTATTACACACAGGGTTTGGAATGAATGTAAAGTATCATTAGATCTACTGTATGTCTGCTACAATATTTAAAAGATATAAATAATATATAGTCATTTTAATGTAAACTATAATACCTAATAATAATTTTATTTAAAGATCAAAAGTACTTTCATTTACAAAAACTACATATAAACACATTCAGTAATAATGTAATTGTACTAAAATAAAAAGCTTAATGATGATTTAAAGTAAAATGTAGAGAAGAAACTGACGGTACTAAAGACGGAACGATACCAGAGTTCTGCTCTGATACTGAGAAGCTTTTCATTATTTCTCTTAGATTTATATTTATATTAAAGATCGTTTACTGTAAGAAATAAATCTCACCTGTAGTGATCAGTGGAATATTTAACATGTTCTCTCAGGTAGAAATAAAAGATTTGAATGATTTTAATGTTCTGTGTGAAGGTGTGGACGCTCCAAACACTTTCACTATCAGGAACAAACATGTACAGGTGTGTGCGTGTGTGTGTGTGTGTGAGTGTGTGTGTGTGTGTGTGTGTGTGCTAGTTTAGCTCACACACGGAAACGTTTAGAGCAGGATGTTCAATGTCCGGCACGTCGGATTTTATATGGCCCACATCTTCTGTTCTAAATTGCATTACTTGTTGCCCACCAGCACAGTCAAACAGAAAAAAATAATAAATTATCGTTGCTGTCCGATGAAAAACACGAATTTCCACTTTTAGTGGTTTTCACTTTTTTACGTGTTTATTGTGGGTATAAATCTCTGTCTGTCCATAGCAGCGAATATCAGAATGACCAATGAAAAGATGAAGAATTACGTAATCTCTGTAACGAGTATCTCCACTGTTTGTTAGATCTGTCCATGAAAACCATGTATCTCCTCCTCCTTCCCCTCCTGTACTGTTAGAGAAAGAAGTAAAACTCGTTTGCTGTGTGATGTTTCATCTCTACAGTTTATTCAGGTTATTCAATCACATGGTTATAAACATGATTTATATTTGTGATGTTTGTAGTTTGTATCTGATATTTATATGGACTAAGCGTTTACATGGACTGTATTAATTAACACAATTGAACTTTTTTATAGCTACAATAACTTAGTCAATAACTTGATTTACAAAGTAAAGATAATGTCTGGTAACTTGACTGTTTCAGGTATTTATAGGTATTAAATGGTAATTTAGAACAATATTTCTCAGTCTTGTTTCTGCACAACAGTATTTAAAGGTTTTCTCAATAGATCTATTAAATATTCGTATTCTGACGGAGCATTGAAGCATGTAGTGTGTGTGTGTGAGAGTGTGTGTGTGTGTGTGTGTGTTCAGCTCACACACGGAAACGTTTAGAGAAAAACACACTAAATCCTTCTATTAGTATCCCACTTTCTCCTCAACTTCTTTCTTCTCCTTCTGAGTTATTAAACTTCATCAATAAATAAAATGACATGAACTCACTCTGTAGTGAAGAAGGAAGAAAATCAGATCAAATCTATGATGAAAAGTTCCTCCCTTAATTCTTCTTCTACTTTTGATTTAATGGCGGTTGGAAAACCAACATAAAGGTGCATTACCACCACCGACTGGACTGTGGTGTGTAACACGAGATATCGGGAAATAAAAAAACTAGATTATTTTGTATATTTCTTGTTCTTTTAAAAACTTAATAATTGAATAATAAACTTAAATGATACACTCAAAAAACAAAGTATTGGCATTCGTTCTTGTTAAGCAAACAAATTAAATTAATATTAATTGATTTGACCCATTTTTAAAATGTACTTAAAATATCTGTGTTAATACAACGTAATTATCCTAATTGTTAAATTGACCTAAATCAATCAACTGAAATAAAAGAGAATAAATTGAGTTTATCCAACTCTCGCGAGGTTTTAAGTTCATTAAACAAAAAAAAATTACTTTTGATTAACTTAAAAAAAGTTAAGTAATTGAACAGAAAACCCTCCCATAAACGTGTAAGTCCGCCCCTTTTCAGCTGATTTTCTTGTCTTAGTGTAGCCATTTTTTCTTGTGTTCAAATTACTTTTTACTTTTCATTTAAGGCTTTTTGTAAAAGTAAACTTGTCTTTCTCGAATATCTTTTGGAAAGTAGAACCTTTGTTAAACTAAGTCGACGAACTTTATTCCCCCGACTGTGCTGTGTTTGAGTAGCATGTACACCAGCCTGACGGAGCTTTTTCATCTTTCATCCGTTAACCCAACTCCAGTCTAATGTTGGTAAGTGTTGTACTTTACTTAACAATTTTGTTTAAAATAAATGATCTTAATGTTGACACTAAATAAATAATCAAACAGCGCTGCTTTATTTGCCGATGTTAGACTACATGCTAGCATGCTAGCCTTCATACGAAGCAAAGAGTGTGCTGGCTTGTTTTATTGTAATCCTTAAATGAACGCTATTAATGTTGATATTAATATTTTTGTTTCTTGTTTCTTTGTTTTGTTTTAGAGAGCTGCCAGCCAAACGTTAAGAAATCAGCTCGCCGTGTGAAACAGTACAGGTTCATGATTACTGTAAAGAGCTGTTTGTGCTTTCATACAGTCTGTACAGTTTTTAATGTTTCCTTGACATGTTGTATTTTAAGTAAATACTTCTGAAGTGAAATAAAAAAGAGAAGAATTTTATGATTGTCTGTTTTTCTATAAATAAACATTTCTAATTGATATTTAAAATGTATTTAACAAACTATTTTTAACTATTTTTTTTAATTGAGCTCAAGATAAGTAGAATTATTGGGAAAAGCAGTTGGTATAACAAAAAAAAGAGTTTAATCAACTTGCCATTTATGTGTAATAACTTAATGTTTTAAAATCACAAGTTAAATCAACAAAATTAACTCAATTGTTACATCAAATTTAATACAATTAGTAGAACCAACATAAGTAAAATAAGTTAAATCAACATGGTACATTAGGTTTGGAACAAAAATGAAATAAGTTGCATCAACTTAAGGAAAATAAGTTGGACTAGAAAATCTTGTCCAGATTACCTTAATGAGTTGAGTTAAATTTAACAGATCAAATTAAGTTTAGACAACTTAAATAAATTGTGTTGGATAAACAAAATTGCTTTATGTCCAAAGAAATAAATACAATTGTGTGGAAATACTTTCCATAATTCAATTAAGTTCAGCCAACAAATTTTTTTTTTTGAGTGTATATATAACTAGATGTTTTCCCTGATAATCCAGCTAGTGTAAAACTGTAATGTTGAGCCATTTCCAAAGATTGAAAAAGATTATTTCTTTCTTGTTTATATTTTTTACAATGTAGTAGAACATGTTCTACAGTTTCTTCCTGTGTACAGTGTATGTAATTTCCTGTACTATGTTTATTTATTATCTTTATTGTGTGATTTAGACCTGAGTGCACTTATCTTAGACGCGTTATTATGGTTTCCTCCATCCGGCTCCTACCTGTCCTTCCACCTGAATCTTGTATTCTGTATAAATGTCTTCCTGTTAAACTTCTATCCCAATATTCCTGCCAGGCTGTTTTGCTGTACTTTTGAATGTAAACCTTTGCCTCTGTTTTGTTTAGTGGAATTAGCAAATCTATGTGTCTGTGTTTTAAAGTTTGTTTTGCTGTTTTATCCACCTGTTCATTCCCCTCTAACTCAACATGAGCAGGAACCCAAAGAAAACTTACTGACACACCTTTCATATCTATTTTATGTAACAGGATATATTTGATTTAAAATATCAGTTCTTAGTGATCTCCTCCGTTCATTCTGAGTTAACGCTGTTCTTCCATCAGAGCTTCATCTGAGTTCAGCTTCTCAGTGAGCGTCTAACAAGTGCATGAACCAGAAGAGATGTTTAAACTGTGTTAAAGGTTGTAGTGCTTACCTAACAACACTACACCTGTATAACAGAATAAATGTCCTACAGTATCACTACAGTAATACATTATATGGTTATTAATTATTATTAATTATATGGTTACTTTAATAAATGTACATTTATTTATAATAATGAGTGTAGTATGTGTAGCCCTCATAAAATGTAGATGCTTGGTTTCATTGATTAAATAGAACCAGATGTAAAATGAACCAAATTGAGTTGACAGTTTAGTTTACATTGTTGCTTATGTGTTTGAATACAATAGGTTGAAAATACAAGTTGAGTAAGTGTTAGTAGTGTAAACATAATTACGTATATTGCCACATACTACTGTAAATGTGTTTGTGTTTTCTTTGAAGAGACTTGTTTGTTATTCAGTTGTGGACTATAAATTTGAAATTGTAATCACTATTGTGTCGGAGCTCAGATACTTTTGGGGTGAGAAGGAAGGCACAGAGCTAGAGGAGAGATCGCCACGTTATTGAAGGAAAGAGGACACAGAGTTTTTTTCCAAACTAAATGTTAAAAAAAGGGATAAAAATAACATTTTAAAGAAAAATAAATGGTAGTGCTGAAATCCAGTGATGTAATGGACAAGGTTGTATGAGGTTTCTCCTGCTGTATCACCAGTTAGTTTGAGTGGGAACTAGGGATGTAACGATTCACCACAATACAGTTAATAACTGATTCAAAAATTCCACGATTCAAATTGATTTGACATGTAAAATTAATCGATATTCACTTTAAACAGCAGAAGGCGCTGGCGCTATTCACATCGCCTGGTTGACGTCACTGGCGCTATTCACCTGGTTGCTAAATTGAACTTACACTATTTTTATTTCTTTTTTTATAGGAAATAATAAAAGGAAACTTTGTCATAATTTGTCCTCAATTTCAGTAAAAAAAAAAATTGGGGAAAAAATTATATTGTGAATCGCATCGTGGGTAGAGTGTATCGTTACATCCCTAGTGGGAAATTAGAAACACTGATTTACATCGGTGGGTTTTCGGGACATGTGAAAGTTGTGGACCGGCGAACGTTCACAACATCTTGAAGTACGGATATCGGTAAACTTGTGTACTTTTACCACTCACAAATATGTAATATTGGATCATTTTCCTCAAAAAATAAATGACCAAGTACAATATTTTTGTCTCATTTGTTTAACTGGGTTCTCTCTATCTACTTTCTCATGATTTTTTAGGTCATATTTATGCAGAAATATAAAAAATTCTAAAGGGTTCACAAACTTTCAAGCACCACTGTATACACACTTACTCATATACACACACACTGGGGATGAAGTTTTACTTTGTCACACACACTCATATATACACACACACTAATATATACACACATACTCATATATACACACACACTCATATATACACACACACTCATAATAAAATATTCACATTATGAATTATATGCAGTTCCACAGAACCATGAAACACATTAACAGGTTTCACAAACATCCTCATGAAAAAAAATACCTTGAAACTCAGTGCCACGCCCAGAACCAATTGACATTAAGTTAAGGTACCACTGTATATACAATTACTAAATATTCAACCTTTACTAAATACTTACAGTTTCTGAATATTAAAGACTGAATAAATGTGCAGGTGTTTTTGATGGTAAATATAAAGCTGGTCTCTGGTTGATGAAGTTTGGTGTAAATTGGTACGAGTGACTGGTGCTGATGTAAAATCCAGATGAATGCTGCTGTGTGTTTGTGCTTAACAATGAATATTTCTGTAATCAGCTACATCTGGATGTGCTGCAGTCAGTTGTGTTGAATGCTAAAGTAATAAGAGTTGATATTGAATATGTGCTAACAGAAGCTTGCAGATGTTTCTACTGAACTGCAGTGATGTGAGAACAGTGTGCAGCAGCACTGCATTGATGATTGAACACAGATGAAGGTTTCCAGTCTGGATGCTTAATAAGCAGTAAGGAGGAAATGATGTGGAAACGTTTCTAAATGGGACTTTTTGTTCTGTTTCTCCTGTACAGCCGGTCCCACGGTGAAGCCGTCCGTGTCTCTGCTCCCTCCCTCCTCTCTGCAGCTGTCTGAGGGATCGGCCTCGCTGCTCTGCCTGCTGTCTGGTTACTCTCCACAGGGGGCGCTGGTGAGCTGGACGGTGGACGGCATAGGACGGGGTGGTGACCGGAGCAGAAGAACTGAAAGGGGGCAGTTGGAGGCGTGGCAGCACCCTGACTCTCAGCAAAGCACAGTGGGAAAAGGGGGAGGAGTTTGGCTGTAAGGTCTCTCACCAGGGCGTCGATCATCCCGTCGTATTCAGAAAGAACCAGTGTGAAGGCTAGCAGCTCCCAGATAGAACTGAACATGGAGACACTTCCACATGCTTCTACAATGGAGTTTCAGTTCTACACAATGCTGCATTTCTGTCTTTCCTCTGTTTAGTGTCCTGTTGCTCTTCCTGTAGTTTTGCTGTGCTGAAATAAAGCTTGATTTTGGACATTGTCTGGTCTTTTCTTCTAGTTCATCATCATGATGAAAGTTAGGAGAGAAGATCTTTAGCTGGAGATTCAGTGCTGTGTGTTGTGCTTCAGTGAGTTTGGATGAAGGAAGTTGAACATCTGGTGAAAGTGCTGCTCTATTCTGGGAGAAAGCAGATCACTCAGCCGTCTTCATGCAAATCTCACTTTCACCCCCATGTTCTCTCACTTTAGCTTCTACTCATTATAATTAGCTGATTTTGGTTGGTTGTTGGGGGGCTGGTTCCACTTCTTAAAATTTATGCTGCACCCCTTTAGAAATGTGAATAAAGATGTCTTGCTGTAACACTGAGAAATCATGAAGTAATGAAGCATTGAAGGTCATCACACATACACACGTTCTTTTATTCACCTTCAGGAGGAAAGATCAGACCTCAGAGTAAATACATGTGAATAAGGAGAACATCAGTAGTACCAACACTAGATATTTTCTCCAACCCAGAAGTTAAAGTTCAGAGGTCATTCCCCTCTCAAACAGCAATATGAAGGTGTTGTGAAGGAGTTATTTTAGATTTTTCCTCTCAACACCAACCATGTCCACATATTTAGAACATCATAACGCACCCGTCGTAACTGCCGTCGATAAAGTAGAGAAAACGTCTAGCATGAGTTTCTACATGTTCGTGCTCACTATGTGCCTTATTACATCACTAAAAGTGGCTTTTAAACAAGCTATACAGAGCGGGAAGATCCGTAAACAACAACTACGGCAGCTCACCTATGATCCAGAACTACAACGACTGACTGACTGCTACACTGAACTCAGTGATTTCTCCAAGTACCAAAGACCTCTGCAGGAAAGTGAATGGCGTGATTTTCAGCGGGACGAAATACTTTTTAGGAAAAGCCTTGACATAAAGCGGCTACACGAGAAACAAAAGTTTACACTTACCGGTGGTTCGCAGAAATGGATGCGGCTGGTGGCGATTCTGAACGGAGTTTTCTTTAAGAATGGAATATTCTCAGTGTCACATGTAGACGGACGACAGTTTGGATTAGCGCTGCTTAAGTATGTGGCCCGAATATTAAAAACGCTCCCTGTGGTACAAACTCCACCAAGTGAAGTGACATCTGTGAGTTTGTCAGAATGGATTGAAAAACAGTTGCGGTATGTGCGTGATGTTATTCAGCCAACACTTGTAAGTGGGACACAGCGGCATAAAACATCTCAGAAGGTAGGACGAAATAAACTCAGCTACCTGTGGCAACATCGCAGAACAAGAGCAATCGAGATTATTTTAAATAACAGCATGTATCCGAGTTCACCAGATAGTTCTGGTAATGTTGAACAGGTGTATAATTATTATTTGGAGAAATGCAAGTCTACAACATCTATCATAACTGAACTGCCACCCTGGAGCGATGAAATAAAAGTAAATGATCCAGATTATTTACTATCAACATCACAATTTACTCCTTATGAAATTGAAAAAGTGATTATGAGTTTACCTAATAATAAAGCCAGTGGTGCCGATGGAGTTACATATGAAAATCTGAAAGCTACAAAACAACAAACTGCTTCAGTTTTGGCAAATATTTTTAACACCTGTTTGTGCAACAGAAAAGTGCCCACATCATGGAAAGGTGCTTTAGTCTATAGGATTCCAAAAAAAGACAATATACCAGAGGATCCATCCACATGGAGGGACATTTCTCTTTTACCAACCGTGTATAAAGTCTTTATGAAATGTTTGCTCTGTAGAATACTCCCTTGGCTTGTTGATACAGGAATACTGTCAAGCAAACAAAAAGCCTATATTGAGCGCCAAGGAATGAATGAGCATGTTTTCTGCTTAAAGACTGGCATTGATGACTTCAAACATGTATCCTCTAAGCTGTTTACAGTCTTCCTGGACTTTAGAGATGCATTTGGGACATTGCCACATAACATCATGCTTAATGCATTGGAAGAAATACACCTCCCTAAAGTTTTTGTAGACATAGTGAAAGATGTATATACTGATTCCTTCCTGCAGGTTATTTGTGGTAAAGACATTACAAAACCTATACCCTTGGGAATAGGAATTAAAACAGGGTGTCCCTGGAGTGCTGTAAATTTTATCCTGGCTATTAATTACTGGATTAAGTGGTTATGTATGTATGTACCATCTCATGTTCTATCTCCTAACCCTGTTCAAGGTTATGCTGATGATGTTGTACTTGCATCTAGAGATGAAACTGTAATTAAGAACATGCTTTCACGTACTGATATATTTCTAAGATGGTCTGGTCTAGAGGTAAAGCATACTAAGTGTGCAGTTTTTTATGAAAGGAGAAGTGGAGGAAATCGTTGGTATAAATCTAAGACGGACAAGCCTCCTATCTTTTCAATTCTTGACCAGCCAGTTAGAGTTTATAACAGACATGAGACTTACAGCTACCTGGTCCACAAATTTAATATAGCAGGAGATTGGAGTCAGCAGGTGGAACAAATGATAAACCAGTTCAATTTTAGATTGGAGATGATTGATACTTCTCCTCTCCCAATTGTGATGGAGTTAGAAGCAATAAGAGAAATTGTAGTGGCTAAAATTCAGCATTTGTTTGCTAATGTTCATTTACCTCAAAATGTTCTTCAAGAAATGGATACTAGGATTGTGCAAGTCGTAAGAAAGTGGCTTAATTTAAACACACGGTCAACCAGGTGCTTTATATTTCAAAGCCGAAAAGATGGGGGCTTGGGTGTTCCAAATTACACTTGGTTATATACTGCCACCCGACAATCACATCTTATTAACATGCTGAATAGTGATGATACATTTGTGCGGGAAATGGCGAGAGCTTCATTATTTTTGGACTTTAGACGACGAAAAATCCCACTAGCATCATCTGGTGAGGATAATTTCTTAGGATTTAGAAGAAAGGATAATGGGAAATTGGATGTACAGGCTCAGGGATTTGGCGTTTCATCTGATTGGCCAGATCTGAATGATCTATGTAGGAGAACGAATACAGAATTAAAATGGACAACATTAAGTCAGGAATCTATAAATGTTTCGGAAGTGGTGGTGAGGGATCCGTCAGTTGTTGTTGAGGCTTGTGTTGACGTTGACGGAACATCTTACCAACTGCAGTGTAAAACATCAAGAAAAATGCTGCTGGAGGCTCAAAGAGCAAAGCAGCAGCAATATTGGTCTAGTCTGAAGCTTCAGGGAAAGCTAACTAAACTGGCATCTGCTGATCACTCAGTATCACACACAATATTTAGAAATGCTGTAATCGGTAAGGAGGTTCTTATATTCTGTGTGAAAGCACGCTTACAGATTCTGCCAACTAAATATAACCTCTCACTGTGGTATCCATCCATTCATCTACCTTTCTGTCTGCTGCATGGCTCCACTCAGCAGTTGGAGTCTGTGGCACACATTCTGAATGGTTGTAGTTCTCTTAAAGGTCTGTACACTGCACGGCATGATAGACTCGTGGACCTGATAACAGCTCGGCTTCCATATGTAAAGAATCAATTAATCTTCAAGCACTCTAAAATTAGACCTGAGTGGTTTAATGCGACGTCTGGGACCTTTTTAGGAATCTCCAATAAACCAGATATTGTTTGTATTTCCCAGAGTCAGAAGAGGGTGGTACTGTATGAAATTTCATGTGCATTTGATTTGTATCTGGAGGAGTCTTATACTTCAAAAATGATAAAGTACCAAACACTAGTTAATATCATCGAAAATTTAGGATTTAGATGTCAACTGATAGTCCTGGTGTTTGGAAGTCTTGGACATGTGCACAGACTTGCAGTGTGTGGTCTTGGTCTTGGGGGGTTTAGTAGAGCAAAAGCAAAACAGGTGGTGAAATATTGCTCTATCTCAGCAATCATTGGAAGTTTGCATATTTGGAAAAGTCGCTGTTTTCTTTATCCTTAAACTTGGGGATGTTATTGAGAAATGAACTGTATGCCATGTTGGATGTTTTTTAGAAATATTTTGTTTCCTGCTGATGTTATATATTGTATATGGAAACAAATAAAGTATAAAATGTGTGTGTGTGTGTGGAATCACTGGAGTGGAACAGAGGTTTTTGTACGGCGGCTTCATTGGAATGTATCACTGTGCTACACTTTTGGTGGAGGAACGAAACTCAGTGTCAGTAAGTTGTTTTATTTCTTCTACATTAAAAACTTTTTTATTTTTAATATCATTTATTAATCTTCATATAAACAAGAGAAAAAATAAGTATTAATAACAATAAATAAACAGTAACTGAATATTAAACCTTCAATAAATACTGTGGTACCTTGTAACTCGACGTCCCCTAAACTTGAAATCTTTGAAACTTGACGCCCTTCGTGGAGAAATTTGTACCTTTAAACTCGACTTTTAGCTTAAACTCGAACTGTGTGGGACTGTCGCTTTGTTCACATTAATGCTGTCCGTGATGATGATAATGCTTTGTTATCATTGCAAAAGGAAAGTGCACAATAAACAGCAGCACCGCGACTCAGATCAACCACAGAGCATCATAAAATCATAACCGCTGCTTACCTGAGCTTCTCTTCTTCACATTGAGACCAAATCTACATCAGTGTGTTGTTACATCAGGGATTTAATCCACTTGTTTTTCTTCTTGGAGACTTTTGGAGACCAACATGGACTCTTTTTACTTCTATAACTCCAGATCAGAATTAGTTAGAAGCTAAAAATGTAATATGGTGATTGTAAACAACATTTGCTACAGGAATAAATTGTTGGTAATGGAATATAATATTATATTATTATTTTTAATATATATAATAAAATATTCACATAATGAAATATATGCAGTTCCACAGAACCATGAAACACATTAACAGGTTTCACAAACATCCTTATGGGAAAAATACCTTAAACTCAGTGCCACGCCCAGAACCAAATGACATTAAGTTAAGGTACCACTATATACAATTACTAAATATTTACCTGTTACTAAATACTTACAGTTTCTGAATATTAAAGACTGAATAAATGTGCAGGTGTTTTTGATGGTAAATATAAAGCTGGTCACTGGTTGATGAAGTTTGGTGTAAACTGGTACGAGTGACTGGTGCTGATGTAAAATCCAGACGAATGCTGCTGTGTGTTTGTGCTAAACAATGAATATTTCTGTAATCAGCTACATCTGGATGTGCTGCAGTCAGTTGTGTTGAATGCTAAAGTAATAAGAGTTGATATTGAATCTGTGCTAACAGAAGCTTGCAGATGTTTCTACTGAACTGCAGTGATGTGAGAACAGTGTGCAGCAGCACTGCACTGATGAATGAACACAGATGAAGGTTTCCAGTCTGGATGCTTAATAAGCAGTAAGGAGGAAATGATGTGGAAACGTTTCTAAATGGGACTTTTTGTTCTGTTTCTCCTGTACAGCCGGTCCCACGGTGAAGCCGTCCATGTCTCTGCTCCCTCCCTCCTCTCTGCAGCTGTCTGAGGGATCGGCCTCGCTGCTCTGCCTGCTGTCTGGTTACTCTCCACAGGGGGCGCTGGTGAGCTGGACGGTGGACGGCACAGTGCTGCAGGACGGGGTGGTGACCGAAGCAGAAGAACTGAAAGGGGGCAGTTGGAGGCGTGGCAGCACCCTGACCCTCAGCAAAGCACAGTGGGAAAAGGGGGAGGAGTTTGGCTGTAAGGTCTCTCACGGTGGCGTCGATCATCCCGTCATATTCAGAAAGAACCAGTGTGAAGGCTAGCAGCTCCCAGATAGAACTGAACATGGAGACACTTCCACATGCTTCTACAATGGAGTTTCAGTTCTACACAATGCTGCATTTCTGTCTTTCCTCTGTTCAGTGTCCTGTTGCTCTTCCTGTAGTTTTGCTGTGCTGAAATAAAGCTTGATTTTGGACATTGTCTGGTCTTTTCTTCTAGTTCATCATCATGATGAGTGTTAGGAGAGAAGATCTTTAGCTGGAGATTCAGTGCTGTGTGTTGTGCTTCAGTGAGTTTGGATGAAGGAAGTTGAACATCTGGTGAAAGTGCTGCTCTATTCTGGGAGAAAGCAGATCACTCAGCCGTCTTCATGCAAATCTCACTTTCACCCCCATGTTCTCTCACTTTAGCTTCTACTCATTATAATTAGCTGATTTTGGTTGGTTGTTGGGGGGCTGGTTCCACTTCTTAAATTAATGCTGCACCCCTTTAGAAATGTGAATAAACACTACTTGCTGTAACACTGAGAAATCATGAAGTAATGAAGCATTGAAGGTCATCACACATACACACGTTATTTTATTCACCTTCAGGAGGAAATATCAGACCTCAGAGTAAATACATGTGAATAAGGAGAACATCAGTAGTACCAACACTAGATATTTTCTCCAACCCAGAAGTTAAAGTTCAGAGGTCATTCCCCTCTCAAACAGCAATATGAAGGTGTTGTGAAGGAGTTATTTTAGATTTTTCCTCTCAACACCAACCATGTCCACATATTTAGATTTACATGAAGAAAAACTAAAAACATACAACATGACCAAAAATATGAAGATAAAGTTCAGAGGTGATTCCACTCTCAAACAGCAATATGAAGGTTTTGTGAAGGAGTTATTTCAGACCTTTCAACACCAACCACGTCCACATATTTATGCTCCTTCATTCATTTTTATTGTCTGAGGCATCAGGAACATTTAAAAATCCTTCAAAAATGCAGCCATCAAACACATTTTATCTTTATTAATTTTGTCAATGGTTTTATTAAAATGATGAATTATCTGAATGTCACCGATAGATGTAATACTGCCACCTTGTGGTCATAGAACTATCTAGTTTGTAAGCTTGAACAATTACCAAATCAATTTAACATATACAAAGCAAATATACAGTAGTAAAAAAATGAACACAAAACACTAAACACAAGATGATATTGTTTCATAAATGAGCCAGATTTAGATCAGATGTGTTAGAAAGAATCTGATGGATTCACAGCAAATGTTCCAGCTGTGAGGTTAAACATCTGGAGGTGAACAAAGAGGTGAAGTGTGCTGGGATGCTTCCTAGAACTATCAGGAGATGCTGAGCAGTTGTAACAGAGCCTACCATGAAGCTCCTATTATAGAAATGCTTTGTGCTGACAGTGAGATCAGTACGGCGGTGCAGACCAGATTTATTTAAGGTTGCATAAATATTATTGTTTCTGTTACACCACATGGCTTTGGAATGGAGAGCTTATGGTCAGAAGTCCACATACTTTGGGCCATGTGCAGTAACTTGGAGCTACTTCCTCCTATTTTGAAGTGTGTATGCAACGTTTCTCTTTAGTACGCAGTGAGAAAAATAAGTATTTGATACACTGCCAATTTTGAAAGTTTTCCCACCTACAAAGAATGGAGAGGCCTGTAATTTTTATCGTAGTTACACTTCAACTGTGAGAGACAGAATCTAAAAAAAATCCAGATAATCACATTGTATGATTTTTAAATAATTAATTAGCATTTTATTGCATGAATTATTGCAATTATTATTGCAAATTATTTATTGCACCTGTTTGAACTCGTAACCTGTATAAAAGACACCTGTCCACACACTCAATCAATCACACTCCTACCTCTCCACTATGGCCAAGACCAAAGAGCTGTCTAAGGGCACCAGGGACAAAATTGTAGACCTGCACAAGGCTGGGATGGGCTACAGGACAATAGCAAGCAGCTTGGTGAGAAGGCAACAACTGTTGGTGCAATTATTAGACAATGGAAGAAACTCAAGATGACTGTCAATCTTCCTCTGCCTGCATCTCCATGCAAGATCTCACCTCGTGGGGTAAGGATGATCCTGAGAAAGGTCAGGAATCAGCCCAGAACCACACGGGAGGACCTGGTCAATGACCTGAAGAGCTGGAACCACAGTCTCAAAGATTACCGTTAGTAACACACTACGACGCCATGGGTTAAAATCCTGCAGGGCACACAAGGTCCCCCTGCTCACGCCAGCACATGTCCAGGCCCGTTTGAAGATCACCAATGACCTTCTGGATGATCCAGAGGAGGCATGGGAGAAGGTCATGTGGTCAGATGAGACCAAAATAGAGCTTTTTAGTATCAACTCCACTCGCCGTGTTTGGAGGAAGAAGAAGGATAAGTACAACCCGTCCCAACCGTGGAGCATGGGGGTGGAAACATCATACTTTGGGGGTGCTTTTCTGCAAAGGGAACAGGACGACTGCACCGTATTGAAGGGAGGATGGATGGGGTCATGTATAGTGAGATTTTGGCCAACAACCTCCTTCCCTCAGTAAGAGCATTGAAGATGGGTCGTGGCTGGGTGTTCCAGCATGACAATGACCTGAAACACACAGCCAGGGCAACTAAGAAGTGGCCCCATAAGAAAATCTTTGGAGGAAGCTGAAACTCAATGTTGCCCAGCGACAGCCCCGAAACCTGAAAGATCTGGAGAAGATCTGTATGGAGGAGTGGGCCAAAATCCCTGCTGCAGTGTGTGCAAACTTGATCAAGAACTACAGGAAATGTTTGACCTCTGTAAAGGTTTCTGTACCAAATATTAACTTCTGTTTTTCCATTGTATCAAATACTTGTTTCATGCAATAAAATGCTAATTAATTATTTAGAAAAAAAAGTGGAAGAATATCTTCAAGAGGAACCGTAAGCCCAAAGCAGAAAAGATGCTGAAGGAGGCTCTGGAGGGCCAAGTGCCCCAGCAGCCAGAAGGGGATGAGGGTCTGGAGCTATGCTCCAGCCTGGATAAGACCAGGCACAATATTTACATGCTCTTGATTGAGGAAGAGCTCGACTCTGAGGCCGATTCTCTGATATACATCCCCCTGGATAAGCCCAGTGATATCAGCCTGGATAAACCCTGGAATGATGATCTTTCTTCTGCAGACAAGATAAAGGGAAAGAAAAAGTGGAAGAACATCTTCAAGAGGAACCGTAAGCCCAAAGGCTTTGGAGGGCCAAGTGCTCCAGCAGCCAAAAAGGGATGAGGGTCTGGAGCTACATTACAGCCTGGATGAGACCAGGGGCTCCTGGCTGAGAAAGAGCTCAAAGCTGAGGCCGAATCACTGACAAACATCAGCCTGGATGAGACCAGGGACGTCATCCTGGATGAGACCAGGAGTGATACTGACATGCTCTTGCCTGAGGAAGAGCTCGACTCTGAGCCTGAATGAGACCATGGATGTCAGCCTGGATGAGAACACGGGTGATGCTGAGATGCTTCTGCCTGTCAGAGAGATCAAAGCTGAGCCTGAAGCCCTGGTTAACACCAGCCTGAATGAAACTGGGGATGTTGCTGATATGCTTCTGCCTGTCAGAGAGCTCGAGGCTGAGGCTGAAGCCCTAAAGAACCTGGAGAAGACCAGCCTGATTGAGTCTGAGGAGAGCGTTCTGTTGTGCTGAAACATGACCAACCTCTGGATGATGAAAGAAAGCAGCTGATAGGTCGAGGTGACCCAGAGGACACAATGCTAGAGAAGAAGATCACACAAAGCACTCAAGATCGCGGCCGCAAAATCAGAAGAACAGAACCAGGTGCTTTTTACTGTAAACGTGAAAAAGCTCCACGTCGACCTCAGAAAGGTGTTGTGGGTAAATACTGAAGATCAATGTGTGCACTAATAAAACTAATATTATAAAACGGATAGTTCCGGTCCTAAAATCTGATTGGCTGAGCCGCGTTCGAAGCCGTTGTAAAATCCCCGATAAACGCACACCTAGGACCACCTCACATCATTCCATATTAATACGCCACTTAATAGAAAAATGTAATGTTATTTTCGCCCTCATGTTGCCTAGCAACACTGTTACTCGGATTACCTTGCATTGCGGAAGAATGCTTTATTGTAAGTTTATACACAATAAATACATTTATGATTAAACATTGTTGTATTTATTGTATTTTATGTTGACCGCCGTTTTATAAAAGCAATAAGCCACTCGAGACCGTACGTTACTGTTATGATTTTAACTATTAAAGATTTTTATTTATTTTTCCTTTGATTTTAGACACAATTTAAACCTTTTTAAATTAAAACCTTTTTAAGTTTAATCCTAGCATATGAGCTTGTTAAGATGTGATGTATTGACCTTATGAAACGTCACATCCGGGTCCAGGTTGGCTGAGTCCCTCGTATTTTCAATATGCCACAGTGCTGTGTCCCGTGTTGCTTCAACAGGTCCGAGTCGAAAAAGACTCAACTGTCTTTCTACCACTTTCCTTGCGATGAGAAAGAGAAAAAATATGGCTGCAAATGATAAGTTACATTTCTTGTAAATAAATAAATAATAAACCTTTCGTCCATGGTTTCTAACTACCTAGCACTAGCTAGCTTACCTTGCTAACGTTGGCCCCCACAGCACCCAACTGCCCCTTTGCAGATACCCTCGACATATTTATATTTTATAGGGTGCTTCTTGCTATATAACACATTTCAGTGTTTCTTTTGTTTACTTTACTGCTCAGTTAAAGCAAATATAGCGTTAGACAACTTAGGCGCGAATGTTAGCTAGTGTAGCTAGCTAACGTTAGCACCCACCCAGCCTCTGTGCCTCTCATGCAAAGGGCCAGTGACTACGTTAGTGTTTTAACCGTAATTACAAGTGTTTTAAGCTTTTTTGGTTAATTTCATAAAATGTGAGATTGTGGATTTCTGATTTCCATAAGCTATACTCTTAAAAGCATAAGCTATACTCATTAAAAGTAAAACCAAACAGTTAGAAATGTCAGTTTTCTTGTAATGAATAAAAAACATAACCACTTGCCTCTTAAAATAAAATGATTATATGAACATTTATGATATTCTGATTACCTGAAGTGCACTAATGTACTGCACATCTTGTGTTATTTTTACTTCTATTTTATCGTGTTTCTAATTCTATCTATCTATCTATCTATCTATCTATCTATCTATCTATATATCTATATATATATATATATATATATATATATATATATATATATATATATATAAAATGGTTAATGTAATGGTTAATTTTATTTTTTTTACAGGCGTGAACACTTCACCCCAAACTGCAACTCCAGGGTTTGCAGTTGGCATTTCCCCTTTGGCAAAGCTGCTGGGCCATCGCGATTTGCATGGAACAAGGAACTAATTTTCCAATTTCCCAATCACCCCAACATTCCCCCTAAGTGGAAGAAACAAGTGGTCCCTACCAGTGCTGAGAATGAAGGAAGAACAGATATAGTATCCACAGCTAACATTGCAACTGTACAGGCCCCTAGTACTTCATAGAGTCTTGTGATGCTTGAGGTTGAGAATGACATGCTGAGAGAAGAGAATGAGAAATTGAAAAAATAATTGGAGAAACAGAAGCAAACATTTTCTTTCAGTCAGATTTCCTCACATCCTGACAAGGTCCAATATTACACTGGATTGCCCGATGCTGCCACTGTCCTTTTTTTTTGGAAGCGCTCCTTTCTAGATTTGAGCTACAATATAATTCTGATTGGACTGTCCATATTATGCCCCTAACTGATCAATTACTCCTTACCTTAATGAAGCTTAAATTGAATTGTGGCCATGTAGACCTTGCAACAAGGTTTAATTGTAGCACAGCCACAGTAACTAACATCTTTAGCACTATCCTTAGTGCACTGTAGGACATTTTGTATGTCGGTCTACTTGAAAACAACATCCCCTCCACAGCCAAGAATCAGACATCACTGTGTGTTTCTGACCTTTTCCAAACTGTAGGATAGTGCTTGACTGCACAGAGGTTGCTGACTCGAACACAGAGAGGCCGGACACACAAAGTCATTTGTACAGCCATTATAAAGGAAGGACCACGCTGAAGGCTCTAATTGGTGTGTCTCCTAATGGAGTGATTATCTATGCCAGTGACCTGTACGGTGGGAGTGCCTCAGACAAAGCAATAACAGCGGACTGTGGACTTCTCCAACATCTACAACCAGGTGATTTGGTTATGGCAGACAAGGGCTTCACAATTCAGGATATTTCACCAGAGGGAGTTATTCTTAACATCCCAGTCAACAATAACAGACTCATCTCCAGTGCAAGGATACATGTGGATCGGTCCATTCAGAGGCTGAAGTCGTTTAGCATTTTGGACCATATCCCATATCAGTTTAGAAAAAACATCAACAAGATACTGAAAGTATGTGTGTGTCTTACAAATGTGCAAACACCCATTCTCTGTGAAATTCAATAAATTAACGAATTGTGTCTTTCTGGTCTTTTCAATGTTAGTTTTGAATAATTCAGGCCAGTTTGTATTAAAAAAAGTAAAACCAGATAAAAATGTTTCTCCTCTCTATTTATTAAGTATTATTTATTTAAAGTGCTAAATTATATTTATTAAGTATTATAATTATAATAATATATATAAAACATATATAAATTATATAATATATAATTAATTATTAATTATAAATTAATCAATTCATCCAATAAATTACAAATGCAAATTAATTAAGTCTGTGACAGAATGTGTGGTAGGAAACAGTCTTTATAAAATGTTTCCAGGATGTCAATGTTAACCACCCATGTTGGGTCTATGAGCACTGGCAGAATCACAAAGTCAAAAGGAGTCCATACAAGCAGATGACAACAGTTAGCTCTAGTCAGGTGTAGGTTGCCCTGGATCTGATGCCAATAGTGGTGAGTTGGTTTTAGTGTTAGGGAACCAGTCACCTCCTCCAACTCCAGAAAAAAGTCCTGACTCTCTGCTGCCTGCAGAATACTCTTGGTTCTGGCTGACCATGGACATTTCACCTCAATAATGCAATCACCAGATACTGTCCCATCTGGAGATCCACCAAGCAGGCCGCTATCAGACAGGAACAGTCCCTTCTCCTGAATATCGACACCAGTGCGCTCTGTGTACTGCTGCTTTGCATTCGGCTCATTGAGGATTCCCCAAGCACATGCCTTTAATAAACACACAAAAAATTTCACTTAATCTTAGATACACTGATAAGTTAAATCACTTATCCACTTCTTACTTTAGATCCGCCTTTGACATTGCAATGGCCAAGCAGGGTTTTGAATAAGGAAGGGGGTAAGACTTCCGCTTGACTGCTGCCAAGACCACACCAAAGTTGATTGCCGTTTCTTGCGAAATGCCGACTTGTTATTTAAAAAAAAGTTGCAATTACTAGTTTTGTATTATTTCAGCTTGTATCTTATTTTGTACAATGATGCTAAGAGCTCAATGCATTATGACTTAAGAAAAACATGCAAATACTTTAGACAAAAAATGCAAGCAAATCAAGAAAACATCTACCCGACAGCCCATACAAAGCATTTAGAAAATCTGCAGCAAATTCAGACAACACATCACAACATATGAATTTGCAGCATGTTTTCTAAATGAAGTGCATAGGTTGTCAAATTAATATATTCTTAATTTGTGTTTTGTCTATCTGCATACATTGTATGTTGCAGTGCATTGAGTTCCCAGGGCCACAGCAGTTTTTATTAATGCACTTTCTTACCATAAAGGGTTCTTTGCTTGCCCAACTGTTGCTGCCTCGATCTGCTGCTTCTCATCATCTGTGACAGCAAGCGATGACCGCACATAAAGAGCCTTGTCCTCAGCTTGGGCAGAACCTGGGCTGGTCACTAACCCATCAAATGTCTTATATAACAAATGCTCATTTCCTTTCAAGTAAAAAAGGTTTAAGTTTAAATCTGTCATGGGTATAAACTGTGCCATGTTCATTTTTACTACACGGTACAACTGTTTACAGTACAACTACATCTCTAGTTGAAATGATTTCTTTTTGGCATTGTACTAAATTGCATAATGACCGAATCGATAATGACTTAACATAGCATATGTGATGTTTCTGGAAACATGGTGGGCAAATCAAACTGCAAGAGACAGAAGTCGTACCTGAGGCGGTTCAGGACTCAAAATCCACCCTATTCCAGTGAAACGCCCAAGTTGTGACAAAGATGCCAGTGCCCATTCTTTGTCCTCCTGTGTGACAGGTCTTTTGATTCCAGCTGAAATAAAATAAGTAATACTACCAACCGTCTTTTAAACTCACAGTGTACACCACACTCTTCATGCAGTATATCAGATTAACAATATTTTAAGGATTCAGAAAAGATCTCTGTCTGGCCAACTAAAATTTCACTATGAAGATAAAGCTTAAATTCATGATTGTTCAGTAGTACCACAGAACAATGTGACTGTGTTAGCATTGTTTAATAAATACTATAATGGCTTTAACCCAGTGGTCTTGGAGGACCCCTGCACATTTTAGTAGTTTCTTGCTCTACCACACCAGCTTCGTCTCCGAAAGGGATTTGTTAATCAGCTGATTAGCTGGATCAGGCGTGTTGGGAGCAAGGTAAAAACTAAAATGTGAGGGGCAAGGGGTCCTCTAGGACCGGGTTAGGGAAAACACTTTAATCCACCTGGTGTTAAGCAAATAAACCACGCAACATCAGCATCACTTGCAAATTAATTACTAACCTCGTGTTGTGGATGGTGTCATCTCAGACACCCGCTTAGCTGCAATTTCGTCCGTTTTTGATGTCTTCGCCCTCTTCCACGAGCATTCCACGTCAGTGCGGGACACGTTTTTCTCAACCCAAATCAACAAGGCTGCCATATGAGGGCACTTGTCTGTGCCAATTGGGCACCCGCAGGTGCTGTACCTCACTGACTGACCCTCAACGTGCACCTATATTGAACAAGATTTAATCCTCGCTGTCCCTAACACATCTTCAAGACCTTATCAGTGCTGTATTTAAAATAGCAGCCTAAAAATATTTCCGTAGCGCTAGCACTTCCTAGCTACGAAGTGGCAGATCATTAGCTATTCGCTAGCCAGCTAACATAACTTCACTAATCCCACAAAAGCCTTTATATTCAGGTTTTCATCATTTACGTCCAAAGTTATAGCAGTCCTGTGCATTTATTATACAAATACCTCAGTCAGAACATGACATATCATCTTTAAATGCTAATTAGTGAACCTGGCTAACCCTCCTACCTTCTAACTCACCTCAACCTCGTAAATCAGGTTTTTCATGGATGCCTGGACTCTACCCTTGGATATACCACCTGGAATAACAGTTACACTTATCACTCTATTTGAGTTAAAAGAGTTTAGACCTTTTTTAACCCTCAATGGTGCCTCACTAAAGAAAGAAGTAATGGTAAAAAGGTTCACAGGTTCAGCCATAGTTGTTTGCGTTTGGGATTAAAGTTGCGTTTGGCCCCGGAAATGGTCCTAACGTCGCGCGTGACATCACACTTAACAAGCGGATTGGAAAACAAACATTTCTTGAGTATTAGCTTGGCTGGCTAACTAGCTAGTAAGCTAGCTAACACAATATCATCAGCTTGCATTCACTGCTAGCCTTAAACACTCACAGGTTACGTGAATAACAATTTTAATATCAGACAAAATTAATTCTGTCGTTCTCCACAAAGTTACTCATAACGTTATTCAGGGTTGTTCACAATTATAACATTTATCATTTTTATTGTTTTACTTTGGTAGAATTTTAACAAGAAAACTAAATAAAAATAAATTTTTAATCTGGTTACAGACATCAAGTCTGACATGATTAAAACTTGGATACTCATGTCTCTGTATCTTCATTTATTAGGATTTATTATCAGAATTTAATGTAAAATATTCACACATTATTCTGACTTGTTGGGACGAACAGCTGTACAGTTCAGCACTAGAAGCTTTAAAACGACTCTCTGGAATCGACTCCCGATCTTTTTAAGTGTAATATAGGTGAATCGACTAATTAAGGAATCGACTCCTTGTCTTTTTCAGGTGTTTGATTCGCGAATCGATTCATTTTGGGATCAATTCGACTCCAAAGCTTTTCGATGTGAGAGATCAACGGCTGCAGTGTTATTAAATCTTATCACTTAAAATAACTAATTTGTTATTAAATCTTATCACTTAAAATAACTAATTTGTGATAAACTACTCTGCTTTACCAGAGGATTAAAAAGATAATGTATAATTAAATCAAATGTAATAATTTTGTTCATTAATTATGTTGAGTTATATGTTCTCATCTATCATACTGTTTGTATTATAATTCCTCTTATTATTTTTGTCCTTAGTAAAGTGACATATCTCTGTGGGACTTTTACTTTGCTCTGTATTAGCTGGAATTATTATTACATGTGACTGTGTTGAGCTGAGTTGTATAGCGGGAAAAGTTTTATGCCGCCACGGATGTAGATGCGCCTCAGTTTTATGGAATATATAAAAACAATAAATACGACTTCAAGCTTCTTGAGTGAATTTTATTATCCACATGTATGGACGATACTAATATCTTGAATATAAACATGGATCGCGAGGAAACTGAAAACTTAACAAATTATAAACTTATTACCTCAGTTTATTTACATTTGTACTTCAGGATGTAGAAGGAATGGAAGGTGAGGTATTTATTTTTACTCTGTTTATATATAAAAGTGTATAAGCTCTAGTATTTGTGAGGATTTATCATGATTTATGATAAAAATTTAGATAAAATTAATTCCTGTCAGATGATTTTTTTACCATCAGTTTGATTTTTTACTGACTTTACTGCTTCATCCTCAGTAATCACACCAGGAAACACCGATATTACTCACTAACAACTTCAACTCACTTTATATCATGTGTAAAATGAATCAATTTCCGTCTGGAATCGACTCCCTTGCTTTCCAACGCGTGAAAAATTAGTCAACTCATTAGAATCGACTCTTTTAGGAATCGATTCTTGATGTTTCCAGTGTTTGAGATCAGACAATCGACTCCCATGTAAGAACCATTAGCATTAGCTCACATTTCGGTAACTTGTTCACTATAATTAGACTATATAAAGGAAATACACAGTAAATCACAAAGTGAATTGTGTTATTTAATGAATTAAATGTTATTTTTGGCTCTTTTAGCAGATCTGAGAAGCAACTAACAGGTAAGATTTGATTTACTCTTTTTAACTGAACCAGTTCACCTGAAGCTGTGAGCAGCAACATGAACCAACCAGGTAAAAACATTCAGTTTCATTTCATCTTTTCTTTTTCTACCATTAAAACAATCATTAAAAATGTGAAATATGGAACAGTAAGTTAAAGTATAAACTATTAAATCCATCAGTGATAAAACAAACACAATATTAGAACATTTAAAGTATTAAAACACTTACAGTATGATTAGAATAAATATATAAACACATTACAGAGATTTAAATCTAAAATGTATTTAATGAGTCAATATCAGCTATTAATAAAAATGTTCAGTGTAATGAAATGTTGATCTTGTAGGTTTGTAGCTACGTGTTTGTGTTTGTAAAGCTCTAATAATCTGTTATATTAAATATAAACACTTTGTTATAGCTGGATATAATAATAATAATAATAATAATAATAATAGTAATAATAATAATAATAATCTGTTATATTAAATATAAACACTTTGTTACAGCTGGATATAATAATAATAATAATAATAATAATAATCTGTTATATTAAATATAAACACTTTGTTACAGCTGGATATAATAATAATAATAATAATAATAATAATAATAATAATCTGTTATATTAAATATAAACACTTTGTTACAGCTGGATATAATAATAATAATAATAATAATAATAATCTTGTGCTACAGTTCTTTACTGTCTTGTTCCTCCTTCTGGTCTCTTGGTCGCCTCTCTTACTCATGTTTAATGGATTATTGTTCTCTAGAATTCAGCTCATCAGGAACATTTCCAACACAAAACGTGTCCATACATTTGTGCTTCACACTTTATACAACATACAAACAACACATGCTGATATAATAAAGTTTTATTGTTTTATACACATTAATATACACCAGGATTCAATACAAATCAATAATAAATAATGATTTCATGTATATAACTGTACACATGATTAAAATCAGAATGTGGTTTAATAATATCAGATGAATCTGTGACTGATCTGAGTGAATTAGATGTTGAATGTACAGGACGAGCGCTGTGTCTCCAGAGTCTGATCATAATAACAATCTATTCAGCATCATAAACACTTTCTTCTTGTGATTAAAACCTTTTCTACAGTTTCTCACTCGTCATGATGTCTGAATCCTGCACAGTTTTATTTTCTCATTCACATCCTGTACAGGGGTGCGTTTCCCCAAAAGCATCGTTGCTAACTATGGTAGCAACTTACATAGTTGGAACAATGCAGCTGTGATGCAAGTGTTTCCCGAAACCATAGTTCAAACTACAGTGGTAACTACGTTGGTAAGTTGCATAGTTCAAAACATCGTAAGGCGACACAGGTGTTTCTCAAAAGCATAGTTCCAACGAACAATCGTAACTACTGTGGTAAAGTTGTGTAGTTCCAACTACACCTGTAGATGTGTGGTTAGAAGCGTAGTTCCTGGTGACGATGCCGTTAAAGGACGGTAGTTTTGGACGGTAATCTTGGTGTACAAACATTTAAAATGTAAAATCTTTAATAATGTAGTTCTTAATGGACTTCTTAATGTATTTATGTAAATATAGTTGCATTTGTCGAATAATTATATATATATATATATATATATATATATATGTATGTATATATATATATATATATATATATATATATATATATAAATATATACAGTGTATCACAAAAGTGAGTACACCCCTCACATTTCTGCAAATATTTCATTATATCTTTTCATGGGACAACACTGACAAAATTACACTTTGACACAATGAAAAGTAGTCTGTGTGCAGCTTATATAACAGTGTACATTTATTCTTCCCTCAAAATAACTCAATATACAGCCATTAATGTCTAAACCACCGGCAACAAAAGTGAGTACACCCCTTAGTGAAAGTTCCTGAAGTGTCAATATTTTGTGTGGCCACCATTATTTCCCAGAACTGCCTTAACTCTCCTGGGCATGGAGTTTACCAGAGCTTCACAGGTTGCCACTGGAATGCTTTTCCACTCCTCCATGACGACATCACGGAGCTGGCGGATATTCGAGACTTTGCGCTCCTCCACCTTCCGCTTGAGGATGCCCCAAAGATGTTCTATTGGGTTTAGGTCTGGAGACATGCTTGGCCAGTCCATCACCTTTACCCTCAGCCTCTTCAATAAAGCAGTGGTCGTCTTAGAGGTGTGTTTGGGGTCATTATCATGCTGGAACACTGCCCTGCGACCCAGTTTCCGGAGGGAGGGGATCATGCTCTGCTTCAGTATTTCACAGTACATATTGGAGTTCATGTGTCCCTCAATGAAATGTAACACCCCAACACCTGCTGCACTCATGCAGCCCCAGACCATGGCATTCCCACCACCATGCTTGACTGTAGGCATGACACACTTATCTTTGTACTCCTCACCTGATTGCCGCCACACATGCTTGAGACCATCTGAACCAAATAAATTAATCTTGGTCTCATCAGACCATAGGACATGGTTCCAGTAATCCATGTCCTTTGTTGACATGTCTTCAGCAAACTGTTTGCGGGCTTTCTTGTGTAGAGACTTCAGAAGAGGCTTCCTTCTGGGGTGAAAGCCATGCAGACTAATTTGATGTAGTGTGCGGCGTATGGTCTGAGCACTGACAGGCTGACCCCCCACCTTTTCAATCTCTGCAGCAATGCTGACAGCACTCCTGCGCCTATCTTTCAAAGACAGCAGTTGGATGTGACGCTGAGCACGTGCACTCAGCTTCTTTGGACGACTAACGCGAGGTCTGTTCTGAGTGGACCCTGCTCTTTTAAAACGCTGGATGATTTTGGCCGCTGTGCTGCAGCTCAGTTTCAGGGTGTTGGCAATCTTCTTGTAGCCTTGGCCATCTTCATGTAGCGCAACAATTCGTCTTTTAAGATCCTCAGAGAGTTCTTTGCCATGAGGTGCCATGTTGGAACTTTCAGTGACCAGTATGAGAGAGTGTGAGAGCTGTACTACTAAATTGAACACACCTGCTCCCTATGCACACCTGAGACCTAGTAACACTAACAAATCACATGACATTTTGGAGGGAAAATGACAAGCAGTGCTCAATTTGGACATTTAGGGGTGTAGTCTCTTAGGGGTGTACTCACTTTTGTTGCCGGTGGTTTAGACATTAATGGCTGTATATTGAGTTATTTTGAGGGAAGAATAAATTTACACTGTTATATAAGCTGCACACAGACTACTTTTCATTGTGTCAAAGTGTCATTTTGTCAGTGTTGTCCCATGAAAAGATATACTTAAATATCTGCAGAAATGTGAGGGGTGTACTCACTTTTGTGATACACTGTATATATATTATAAAGTGTATCTCATTTTAACATGAGCTCCTCAGCCTTCAGACTAAAAAGCGTACACACTGATTTTCACACACACATTAAAAACCTTGACATCATCATCCTACAGGAAACATGGTGCAAGGCCGACACGGTCACTCACTGTTCCCGTGACTACAGAGAAATCATATTACCCTCCCAAAAACTTAGCACAGTGTGCCAAGGCGGAGATTCAGGAGGTCTTATAATCTGGTACAAATCACACCTACACACGGTAATAAACATTATGAAAATTGGAAAATACCACATTTGGCTGAAAATAAACAAAACTATACTATCATCACAGAAGGATCTGTTTCTCTGTGCCATTTATATTCCTCCGTCAGAGTCTCCATACTACTCTGAAGATATGTTCTCAGAGCTGGAGAGAGAGACCTGCCATTTCCAAGCCCAGGGAAACGTGCTCGTCTGTGGAGACCTGAACGCCAGAACAGGAACCCAACCTGATATTATAAATGATCAGGGAAACAGATTCATCGATAACAACTAAATTCTTAATACTAATTCCACCCTAAACCACAGAAGCAATCACGAGTTATTAACAAAAACGGCAAAGACCTCCTGCAGCTCTGTCGAACTTTAGGTCTGTACATCGTCAATGGTAGAACACGAGGGGACTCATTAGGAAGGTACATGTTCTGCTCACCTCTTGATAATAGTACAGTAGATTATGCATTAACAGGTTTATGACTTTATAATCTACCCCCTCTCCCCTTCCTCTCCTCCCCTTTACCCCCCACTTAATTTTTTGAGAGCACTTTATCTCTCTTGATTTAACGTCATGTTATTTTAATTGTAACTAATTGTTGCCTTTTTTAGGTTTAAGATCTTAGGAATATTTTAATGCGTTTAATTTTTTCCTCATGTAAAGTACTTGCCACTGTGTATGAAAGGTGCTATACAAATAAACGTGCCTTGATCTTTGTGAGCTTCTACTAAATGTGTAAAACTAAATTCATTATTTTGTGTTATATTATATAATCAGATTATCTTCACAACCTGTTAAACGGTGTTCATTTTGGGAAAAGCTCTTGTAATAGTCACTTAAAAATTCTGTTAAATCTCTTAAAATAAAAGTCTCAATCGTACAGAAATAAATGTCAAAATGTGTTACTCTACCCTCCATTGTTTTAAAATTAAACACAGGCTTCACGATGGCCTTCGGAGCACTTATTCTAAATGAAAGAAGAAGAATGTGTGATTATGCAACACTTCACAAATATGAGAGAATAGAGCTGATAATGTAAGATTGAGTTTTTAGCAGTTGTACCTCAGCTCCAACACAACCAGTAAAACCAGTACACACAATAATGAAGCAAATGGTGGAGAATAAACTGAACCTCCTTATTTACTCTCATGAGATTTTAGGCTCAGAATAATCAGCACTAAATCTATAAAGATTCATGTTATTCACATCTGAGCAAAACCTCCAAACTACTAACTCTGTAGAGACCAAAACTAACATCATAAACCAGCTTCTGAGAGAGAAAAACAACAAAATCACACGTTCAAAACTAAATAAATTATATTTTTTTTCTCTTTTTTATTTTGTTTCTTTTTTAATGTGGTTGTAACTTGTAGCTCCTCAATTCAGCAGCAAGTCACAAACCAACTGAAGCAAACAGCACATGGAGATAAAGTAGTTTCTACTAGATGAGCTCCAGCTGCTGATTGTTAGCTGTAATAAGGTGAAGTTCAATCCTATTGGTTGGGTATGAAGGTGTGCACCAATCAATGCAGGAGTTACCACCTCCAGACCCGCCCCCAATCACAACCAAAGCCAGCAGCTCTGTTCAAAATGTCCTACTGCCCCAGTATATACTGCATACTAATCCTATAGTAGTGTGTACTATAGTATGCAGTATGATTAAACTGAACCAACTTCTGGTTTATTGCTTCATCTTGGAACTTGCTGTCAGTTCAATTCTCTTTTAAGAGTTCTTCTAAACTCAAGTCCTCTCAGTGTTGGAACATCTTTAATGAACATGAACTAAATAAACCCTAATAAACCCGACCTTCTGCAATGCAAAAGGTGGATTGGCTGCTCTAAATGCATCCTCCTGGGACTAAATTAGTAAGTAAATGTGTCTGTGATCTACACCAGCTTTACACCACTGTGACCCTGATCAGGATTAAGTGGTTGTTATTATATTAATAATAATAAAGCTTGTATTTAGGAGAAGTAGTGAGTTAGTGAGGTGTTTCCTGTACAGAGTGAATGATTGTACTGTATCACATCCTCCCCCTCAGCACCTGCAGTCGGTCCCAGCTGCAGCAGTGCAGTTACTGTACACTTCCACTCACCCAGGTTTTTGTACCACCATATAACACTGTGTGAAGACACCACTACCACTGATCTCATGGTAACTCTGACAGTAATAATCTCCTGCATCTCCAGTCTCAGTTCTACTGATGGTCAGAGTGAAGTCAGATCCAGATCCACTGCCACTGAAACGATCTGGAATACCTGATTCTCTGCTGTTAGCCCAGTAGATCAGGAGTTTAGGAGCTTCTCCAGGTTTCTGCTGATACCAGTGTAAACAATCATCTCCATCACTATCTCGATAAACATCAGAACTGGTTTTACAGTTAATGGTGACTGAAGCTCCTGGATCAACATGTTTTACTGCAGGACTCTGAGTCACAGTCACCTGACCTCTGGATCCTGAAAACAATAAGAAGAATAAAGATGTTCACTACATGAAGAACCAAGTGGAGTTTGAAGTTCATCTAGTGGATCTTCTCCACATGGCAGAGCCTCCTCACCAGTAGAACATAAAGCATCGTGTTACCTTGAGTGCAGAGAGCCAGTGTGCAGATGAAGATGGAGATGAAGGTCATGGTTGATGTGGGTGAAGATGCTGGTCAGCAGCTCTCAGTCATGAAGTGTTAAACTCACAGAGCTTTAAACACTGACAGAGCACTGAAGCATGTAGTGTGTGTGTGTGTGTGTGTGTGTGTGTGTGTGTGTGTGTGTGTGTGTGTGTGTGTGTGTGTGTGTGTGTGTGTGTGTGTGTGTGTGTGTGTGTGTGTGTGTGTGTGTGTGTGGAATCACTGGAGTGGAACAGTGTGAATGTGTCACTCAGAGATGCAATACTGCCACCTTATGGTGAAAGAACAATCAGCTGCTACATATGGAAGTATCTCCTGTACTGTCTCTTATTCTCCCTTTATTTACTATAGTAATTGTGGCCTGCACTCATGTACTCAGTATTTAGGAGGGGTGTCCACATCATTCAAAATACTCCATATGATCTAAATAAAGACAGATGATAGTTTGATATAAAAGTTGTAATAAATGATCAGAAAGAGTTACAAGGTTTAGCTGAACTGAGCTGGAACTGAGATGCTGGTCTGTGGAACAAACAGACCATTTTAACCATCAACAGCAGAAACTGGAACCAGTCAGTATTTCATCTTAAATATTCTGTAGAATCCTCATGATCATCTGATCATCAGCTCTCATTTTATATTGGTGAGAACTGGTTATGTTTAAAACCACATCAAATGATGATCAGCTTTTATTTTCAGAGTACAGAGAGTGTAGATGAAGATCCTCCTCCTCCTCCTCCTCATATCCACTATTAGGTGAATCTACCATATGTTTACATTGTAGGTATACTGTTACTGACTGTAGCTCATCTGTAATTCTGCACAGTGTTACGTGTTCAGTGATTTATGGGGTAGAAAGGAATCGATTCAATCATGAAACGACCAATCAGGAGATTTGATCTAAGTGATGAATCGTTCTCAGCACATTTTATTGTTTGTATGAACTGATACTTGAATTGATCAGACCGAACACTATATGACCAAAAGTATGTGGACACCCCTCCTAATTATTAGGTTCATGTGTTTCAGCCACACTCATTGCAAACAAGTGTATAAAACCAGTTATATAAATGATATGCTTATAGCTTTATGGCAACAGTTTAGGGAAGGCCCCTTCCTTTTTGAGCATGACTATGTCCCTGTGCACAAAGCAAGGTCCATAAAGACGTGATATGACGAGGAACTCTAGTGTCCTGATCTAAACCCTATTGATCACCTTTGGACTGAATTGAAACATCAAATGTGAGGCAGGTTTTCATGTCCAGCATCAGAACCTGACGTCTTGTGAAAAACTTTCCAGAAGAGTGAAGGCTGTTAGAACTGCAAAGTAGGGGGTGTTTTTTTGGGGAACATGGATTTAGACTGGGATGTCCAACAAGCACATGCTTAGGTGTCCACATACTTTTTGGCCCTATAGTGTATTTTACATTCACTGTAATCACATCTATCTGAATGTACTGAACATGTCATGATGGTTTCATTCATATCATCTCTTCTAGCACTGCTGCTTCATCTCAAACCTTCATTCTACTAGTGAGATGTTCCATGTGCTGATGAGAATCCTTGTTCCACAGTGAGGAGAACACCACAAAGAGAGGAACATGCTCAGTACTGTAGTGCTTTGTAGATGATGATGTTCAGTGGAGTGCAGCTTTAGCAGCTCTGCAGATGTTCTCAGATCAGTGTGTGTTTCAGAGAACTTCCTCTACAGCTGAGGGAGGTTTTTGTACCAGTAAATAACACTGTGTGATGGGATAGCTGCTATACTGCTGACAGTAATAATCTCCTGCATCTTCAGCCTGGACTCCAGTGATTTTTAGAGTATATTCTGTACCAGAGTAACTTCCACTAAAACGTCCAGGAATCCCAGACTGAAGATTATTTGCATTATAAATCAGGAGTTTCGGAGCTTCTCCAGGTTTCTGCTGGTACCAGGCAAGCCAATAGCTAATGCCCTGACTGGCTCTGCAGTTGATGGTAACAGTTTGTCCTGGAGAAACCGAGTGAGATCCTGGAGTCTGAGTCATGATGATTTCTCCAAACGACTCTAAAGAGAAGAAGAAAGAAAAGTTGAAGGTGATAAAGAGACGGTGATGGTGAGCGCTGATGTTGGAGGACTGATATGAAGATAGTAAATAAACAGTGAATCTCACGTTGAGTGAGGAGGCCGAGTGTATTCAGCAGTAGAATCAGAACCTTCATCATTGTGCTGCGTCTCAGTGACTCTGAAAGTCCTGAACCCAGTCTGATCAGAACTACAGCTCTTATAGTGTGTCTGTGTGTGTGTGTGTGTGAGTGTGTGTGTGTGTGTGTGTGTGTGTGTGTGTGTGTGTGGAATCACTGGAGTGGAACAGAGGTTTTTGTACGACGGCTTCATTGGAATGTATCACTGTGCTACACTTTTGGTGGAGGAACCAAACTCAGCATCAGTAAGTAGTTTTATTTCTTTTAAATGAAAAACATTTTTAATTATTAATAACAATAAATATACAGTAACTAATATTTAGTAATTGTTTATGTCTATTGACGGCTGAGTATTAAAGACTGAATAAATGTGCAGGTGTTTTTGATGGTAAATATAAAGCTGGTCTCTGGTTGATGAAGTTTGGTGTAAACTGGTACGAGTGACTGGTGCTGATGTAAAATCCAGACGAATGCTGCTGTGTGTTTGTGCTAAACAGTGAATATTTCTGTAATCAGCTACAGTCATGTGAAAAAGTTAGGACACCTCATGTCCTAATAGCTGGTATTTCCCTCTTTGTCTGAAATAACCTCAGTTAGATGTTTCCTATAACCATCTACCGTCTCTGACATCGACTGGGAGAAAGTCTTCCCCGCTCCTCCATGCAGAATATATTCAGCTGTGTGAGGTTTGAGGGGTTTCTTGCATGCACAGCCCATTTTAAATCACCCCACAGCATCTCAATAGGATTAAGATCCGGGCTTTAACTTGGCCATTCCAGAACTCTTCATTTCTTACTTTTGAGCCATTCTTTGGTGGATTTACCGGAATGTTTGGGGTTGTTGTCATGTTGCATGATCCACCTACGCTTCAGCTTCAGTTTTTGGACAGATGGTCTTACATTTTCCTCAAGCACCCTCTAAATTCATTGTGGATTATATAATGGAGAGCTTGACAGACCCTGCTGCTGCAAAGTTGTTAAATGTTCACCACTTGTAATTATTTTCTAATTGTATTGAGATCTTTTTAAATCACTTCACAGACTCATATGCATCTACAAGTTTCTTTCTGAAGGCCTCAGAGAGCTCTTTATATTGGTTTGCTCTTGATTGTTGAAGTGAGTGTTATCACCATGGTGAGATCTAATGTCTGAGCTTTAAATAAAACTCCGGTGTCCTCTAACAATGGTCTAATCATTACAGCTGATGTGGTGACCTGATTCTCATTTTAGACATTTTAAGTAGTAATAAATGTAGTGGTGTCCTTACTTTTTCCTTACAATAATATTCATTTTTTTATTACATTGACAGCTTGTGTTTAAAAGTATTTTTTCAGTTTTGTTTAATGATATGAGCTCAATCTCTCAGTACTGTTTAAATGAAGCTCAAATGTCAATATGTTTAAATATGTTAAAAAAAAAATTCTCATGGGGTGTCCTAACTTTTTCACATGACTGTACATCTGGTGTTCAATGCCAAAGTAATAAGAGTAGATATTGAATATGTGCTAACAGAAGCTTGCAGATGTTTCTACTGAACTGCAGTGATGTGAGAACAGTGTGCAGCAGCACTGCATTGATGATTGAACACAGATGAAGGTTTCCAGTCTGGATGCTTAATAAGCAGTAAGGAGGAAATGATGTGGAAACGTTTCTAAATGGGACTTTTTGTTCTGTTTCTCCTGTACAGCCGGTCCCACGGTGAAGCCGTCCGTGTCTCTGCTCCCTCCCTCCTCTCTGCAGCTGTCTGAGGGATCGGCCTCGCTGCTCTGCCTGCTGTCTGGTTACTCTCCACAGGGGGCGCTGGTGAGCTGGACGGTGGACGGCACAGTGCTGCAGGACGGGGTGGTGACCGGAGCAGAAGAACTGAAAGGGGGCAGTTGGAGGCGTGGCAGCACCCTGACCCTCAGCAAAGCACAGTGGGAAAAGGGGGAGGAGTTTGGCTGTCAGGTCTCTCACAATGGCGTCGATCATCTCAACATATTCAGAAAGAACCAGTGTGAAGGCTAGCAGCTCCCAGATAGAACTGAACATGGAGACACTTCCACATGCTTCTACAATGGAGTTTCAGTTCTACACAATGCTGCATTTCTGTCTTTCCTCTGTTCAGTGTCCTGTTGCTCTTCCTGTAGTTTTGCTGTGCTGAAATAAAGCTTGATTTTGGACATTGTCTGGTCTTTTCTTCTAGTTCATCATCATGATGAGTGTTAGGAGAGAAGATCTTTAGCTGGAGATTCAGTGCTGTGTGTTGTGCTTCAGTGAGTTTGGATGAAGGAAGTTAAACATCTGGTGAAAGTGCTGCTCTATTCTGGGAGAAAGCAGATCACTCAGCCGTCTTCATGCAAATCTCACTTTCACCCCCCATGTTCTCTCACTTTAGCTTCTACTCATTATAATTAGGGGCTGGTTGCACTTTTAATAATTAACGATGCACCTGTTTCTGTTGCAACATTCTGCCACCCTGAAATAAACCTTAAAAAATGAAGCACTGAAGGTTTACACACATACACACATTCATTTACTTATTAACTAGGTTTACCTTCGGGAGGAAATACGAAGCCTTAGAGGAAACGCACGTAAAACCAACACTATTTTATTTCTTTTTTATACAGTATATACAGCTGTTTATTTCAGATTACCACTTCAAACTAATTCATGCTCCTCCATTTTTATAAATCCACACTTCTGACTGAGGTGTCAAAAAATTTTAAACAGCTTTCAAAAATGCATTTACCAAAAGTCTTCGATCTTTATTGTTTTATTTTAATGCTTTATTAGAATGATGAAAACACAGAATGTCATAAGTAGATGTACTACTGCCACCTTGTGTCGATAGAACTGTCAGCTAAAACACGTGGAAGATTTACATGAAAAAAAAACTAAAAACATAATATATTACCAAAAGTATGTGAACACCTGACCATGCAAGATAATGCATTTTAAAACCAATCATTAAAATGGAGTGTAAATAAGAAACTCAGTGAATCATTTTAGTGAATTCACAAAGAGTCCACATGTCCTGAATTCTATACAATCCCAAATCAGAAAAATATTTACTTTGACTTTTATTTGATGTCAGACAGGATGAAGCTGAGATATTTCATGTTTTATCTGCTCAACTTTATTTATTAATAAACATCCATTTCTGCATTTCAGGCCTGCAACACATTCCAAAATGAAATTGGGACAGTAAAGCATTTACCACTTTGTACTATTGGCCTTTTTTCACCACTTAAAAGATGTTTCCTTTGTGCGATGGTCCATCCTAGTTGCCTCCGAGCCCAGAGAAGTTGAAGCCACTTCTGGACATGGTTAACATAAGGCTTCTTTTTTGCACAGTAAAGTGTTAAGTATCATTTGTGCAGTAACTCTGTATTGTGGAGCTTGATAAAGGTTGGATAAACTAATCCCTCACCCATGTGGTTATATCAGTTATTGTTGAGAGGCATGTATATTGTACTGAGCAATTACAATAAAGTTGAATCCATCCATCCATCCATCCATCTATACATCTATCTAGAACATCTCTGTATCTCTGATGCTTTATTGGGATGACAAAAATTTACACTTGTATTATCACCTGAGATAAAGAAATAAAATCTGACGTGCAAACGTTTTGAAACTTGATATTTTATTTTCTAAGACATGAAGCAGTAAATATTAGCAGAAAATGAACATGTTCACGTTTGTTCCCTTTGTTCCCCTTGTTCCCTAGAAGCAGGGGGAAGGGTGTGAGGAGGTGACTGGATCTTTGTGCTAGGATCGATCTGGTAACGTTTTGTTTAAGATAGTGTAAACCTGCCAGGTGGAGCAGGGTGTAGGGGGTTGGGGGTGACAGGCTCTTTGTATTAGGGTCCATAATCATTTCTTTATGGTAGTTTAGTTCTGGCCAGGTGAGGTTTAAGAGTGGTAGATGGAAGGGTGTTAGGGGGTGATATAGGATTGTTGTATTAGGGTTAATAAAGTTTCCTTTTGTGGATCTTTGTGGTAATGTTTCCTTTATTAACTACAGTATGTTAAACTTTCTAAATGTTATTAATTATTATTATTACTTTTTTAATTACATAAAAAGTTTTATATAAAAATGTAAAAACAGATTTGATCTAAATCTGCATCCAGAACTTTCAGAACTATTTAATCATGATGTTCTTGAGTTTAGGTTGTGTCCACATTTGAAGAAGTAGAGTAGCATTGCAGCTAAATGAATTCTGCTAGTCTGCAGGTCATCAGTGAAAAATGTAAAAGAGAAGCTTTTAATTTTAGCGTTTTCGTGCTGCTTAATTTACTACTGTATATCAATCATCGTCTTTTGGAAAACCTCCCCAAGTTCCTCCATTTCAGCTTGATGTTCTGTTCCATTCCATGCTCCTTCAGTTTCTGCTGGATCTGGAGAGAAGAAGATGGATTTATTAGGAACTCAGGCAGGATGATGGAACTGATGTGTTGTGATTAGAGTAACACTGGTAGAAGAACTGAATCCAGCAGCAGATGATGATGATGATTATAGAACAGTCTGTGGATCAGAGCTTAATGAACATTGAGGTTCCTGCTGCTTAAATAAAGAGAAACCAAAGATCCCGCCAGTCTTTTTGTTAACCTTTCATACTCAATTATTTAGTTTGATCGCCTGACACTCTTGGACATCGGTGCATTGATAAAAACGTATTTCGCATCCGCCTCTTTGTTTACACTTAAAACGACGCAGGAGGAAGAAGCGTAAAAGAGGCAGCCATGCTGGGGATACAAAACTTTAACCCTCTTCCAAGTATTTTGCTTGCAACCGTTCAGTCACTTATGAACAAAATGGATGAACTTAACACTCAGATCCAACTCCAGTGCGACATTAGTAACTGCTGTGTGCTAGCTCTAACAGAAACATGGCTTGACGTGATGGTGTTACAACCCTAGAGGTTGTTAGTTTTTTTGTGTGTGTTTCCTTTTCTTCTGTCTCTCCCTGTCCTTAATTTCCAGGTTTTCCATAGCCTTTCTGATTGGCTATGAGAGGAAGCGCTTCAGAGATAAAAGAGCTACCTTGAGGACGTGAAGAAGAGGCAGATTTGAAAGGCTGTGTGCTGTTCACCTGTTGCCTCACCTTGTTCTTCAGCCAAACCAATTGTTTGATTGTTTTGTGGTGCATTCCTAACAGTGGTTCCAGAATAACACCACCTGGTTTCACCATTCATCGCCAGGACAGAACAACAGACCCTGGTTTTGGTGAACTCACGTTGAGGAACGGATGTTTCGGTAGCCGCTAACTATTGCTCTCCCGGTGCTGAACTCATTACAGTTAAGATATGAACCTCTTTCCTTCCTCACAAAGTCAGCTCAGTCATCTAACTGTAACTTACATCCCTTCCCAAGCAAATGAAAACTGTGGACTGGACTTCCTAATGGTTTGGAGAACTTACTTACAAACTTACGCTGTTTTTTTAATGTAGTAGGACTGTAAAAGGGCCAGTCTAAGGAAGGTTCTGCCCAAATCCTCTCAACATGTTACATTTACAACTTGGGCAGACCAGACTCTGGACCACTGCTACACTGCAATCAAAGACAGCTACAAAGGCCTTCCCGCCCTGCATTTGGTAAAGCCGAACACACCACCATTCTTTTTCTACCTGCCTACAAACAAAAGCTTACACAGGAACGAATACACAAACTCTGTCACAGACTACATTAGCATGTGCACAAAGAACATCAACATACAATTCTTTCCGAATTCTCATGTACATTCTTCTTACTCACGACTGAGTTGCTAAACACAGCTCCAGCATCATACTCAAGTTTGCTGACGATTGCACCATCACAGGCCTCATCACATGGACTATAGAGAAAAGGTCAGAGAGCTACCTCAATGGTGCAGCACCAGCAACCTACAAGGCTTTCCAGACAGTCAGAGAGCAGCTGAGCTCATCATTGGTCACAAGCTTCTAGCCTCACAGGACATCTACCACAGCCAATGTTCAAAAATGACCTTAGATGGACTGTTCACATCAGGCAGACGCTACCGCAGCATAAAATCTGGGACTAGCAAGCTGAGGAACAGCCTCTTCCTGCAGGCCATCAGAATACTGAACAATATATAACTCACCTTCTTCTCAACCAAAACTCACATAACGTACACCCACACACATACACACTCACATACTGGGCATGTGCAGTAACACTATCACATCACTTCAAACTACAGTTGGGACTAGAACCTCTCCTGCAGTATTATTCCTAAATTACAGTAGAAACCTTCACACAAACAGCTTGTTTCTAAGCTTTTTTATTGTCTTTTGTATTTCTTCTATTTTTATTACCTTATCGTGTTGGGAGGCTTGGTTCCAAATGTACAATTGCTGCTAACATTTGTACAAATGACAAACTTGTAACTTAAACTGTACATTATCAGTAGAACCTTGTAGAGAATGAGACCCACCTTCTCCAGGAGCGCTGCCTGTACTGCAGAATCGTTCATGTTCTGATTCGACTGAACCTTCAATCTCAGGATCTGTTTGTGTCCTACATCTGTTCAGACAAAGATGAAACTGAAATGATAAAACAATCAACATTGTTGTACATATGACATTGAAAACAACTTCATCTTACCCCTGTGGCAGAAGAACGGTTTGAGGTTCGAGCACAGAGCATCAGCGGCCCGAAAATTAGATAAATAACCGCAATCTTTATACGCTACATCAGTTTTAGGTTCTCCCGGAATCCAGGTAATGTTGCCCAGGCTGGTCTGATCTGACCACTTCCAGGTGATCCTGGACAGACCAATCCAAGTCCAAAAAGATATCATACCACGTACAACAGAGGTTTCAGTTTAATCTCTCACACTGGTCAGGTCGGTGTGATGCAGTCTGCAGTAACGCTGAGCTTCAAACCAGCTCTTACTGTTAGAGATGTAAACGTACCTGCTAATCCCAGTGTTCCTCTCTGTGAGATTTAAAAACACATCATTCCAAAAGAATAAAAAATATACAGACAACAACTTAGATGATTAACATAGTGAAGTAGAATAGTTTTATAACCTGTAACTTTCTTTTTTAATACATTTACTTTTAATTTTATTTGATGTCAGACAGGATGAACCTGAGATATTTCATGTTTTATCTGCTCAACTTCATTTCATTTATTAATAAACATCCATTCCTGCACTTCAGACCTGCAACACATGGTGTTGTTTAGGGCTAGTAATGAGGTTAAAAAAAATATAATTGGTGCAAGTTTAAATAGGTGATGTTAAGGATTTGCATATTTCTCCCTCCACAGTGCAGAATATCATTAAACCATTCAAGGAATCAGGAGGAATTTCAGTGTGTAAAGACCAAGAGCACAAGCTTAATCTGAACGCTCGTGATCTTCCATCCCTCAGGCGGCATCAAGAACCACCACTCACTAGCTGATATAACCACATGGGTGAGGGATTAGTTTATCAAACCTTTATCAAGCACTACAATACAGAGTTACTGCACAAATGATACTTAAACCTTTACTGTGCAAAAAAGAAGTCTTATGTTAACCATGTCCAGAAGCGGCGTCGACTTCTCTGGGCTCAGAGGCATCTAGGCTGGACCATCACACAGTGGAAACGTGTATTGTCATTAGATAAATCAGCATTCCAGGTCTTTTTTTGGAAAATATGTACGCCGTTTGCTCCGGACCAAAGACGAAAAGGATCATCCAGACTGTGACATGGCCCCATGCCGTGAAAGACTTATGGACTTGTTGCTAATGAGTGCCCTTGGTAAAGGTCATTTACACTTCTGTGATGGCAGCATTAATGCATAAAAGTACATTGAGATGAGCAAATGAGCAATGAATTATTACATCAAACACTATAACAAGCCCACTTACCATCATAGCACACAAAGGAAAACACATCAGTGCATTCTCTGTCATGCCAAGTACCATCGTATCTAAAACGAGCACACTCCTGTTTCTTTCCAGTATTGTCCGGCTGATCAAAATACCAAAACGTTACAGCTCCTAGACTCTCATTTCTGTAGGACCAGCGCCATTCATGTGATTCTTTGTACAAACCAACCCAAGCATCAGAAGTGAACTGGTTCATCTGAGCTTCAGTTTGAAGTCTTGCCATGTCAGCATCACTGCTGATGGTAGCCAGGTCGGTGTACGTAGCTCTGCAGTAAGTCTGAGCATCGTACCATGTTTTATTCTGCTGGATCAGATAGTATTTATGCTGGGCGAGAGGTATGAGGGTGGAGACTCCTGTAGAACAGATTAATTCATTTATTAATTCATTTACCCAAAACAACAGTCATTTATACATTTATCTTACTAGTTATTCATGCATTCATTAATACATTAATCCTTTTAGCAGTCACCATTTAGCAGACGCCTTTATCCAAATCAACTTACATTACTGGGACAGCATACAGCCTAAGCAATTGAGGGTTAAGGGCCTTGCTCAAGGGCCCAACAGTGACAACCTGGCAGTGATGGGGCCTGAACCAGCGACCTTCTGATTACAACACCTGGTCGATGCGTGGAGCGGATGAAGCATGCCCCACTTCCGACTACCAGGCCAGATACTACATTTGATCTTAGCCAAAAGGCCAAGAACCTAATTTAGCGTAGTCAATTTCAGGACCAATGAACCCAAATGATCAAGTGCAACAAAGGCAGGAAAAAACCTTTTTAAATATTACAAGAAAGAAACCTTGAACCAAACTCCACTATACTCAACAGGGACCCATCATTCATGGGTGGCTAAGAAGATAGTGTAAATAGATTGGAATTCAATTATATCCCCTCCATGCACTCTCTCAACCGGTGTTCCTCAGGGCTCTGTACTTGGTCCACTTCTTTTCTCTATCTACACCCACTCTCAGGGTAAGGTCATAGCCTCCCATGGCTTCTCCTACCACTCCTATTCAGATAATACTCGGCTTATGTTAAGTCATACAGACTAAAACAAACAATGCAACAGCACCACATACATGCCATCATCTGGTCCATAAGCACACTGAAGATCAAACGGCTTATAAAAGTGCAAACCACTAACTTTAACAACAGTTTCTCTATCATCCCCCTCAGACACTCTAAATGCATGGTAATGCTCACTGAAATACTCTGTCACCAGTGTATTAACTGTAAAATAAATACATTCATGTACTAAAAGAATCTTGGTGATTTTCAAGAAGACTGGAACCTCATGCTTTATTTCATTGCAAACAATAAGCCCTACTCTGTATTCTGTGCCATCAATCCTAACCCAGTTAGTGAAATAGACACTTTCATCTACAGGAATTTCAAGTGAGTTGGCTAGCTCTTTACCACAATAATAATCTGAAAGAGAAAACAAAGACATTGGGCCACATTCTTTATGCTGCAACCTTAAGGTGTCCCAGTGATATCCAATGGACATTTGGTGTTTTTTGGCTAGAGATTTTGTGACATTCTTAAAGTTCTTCAGCGTGTTCTTAAACAGTTTATGCTTTGCTTCAAACCTCATACTCCAGGTGTGTAAGAGAGGGCCAATCTTCCTAATACACGAAGGGTAGTGTATCATAAAATGATGCTTTGGTATTAAATTTCGATCGGGGTACAGTAGTGTAAAAAGCTGGTGGTGTTCACAAATTAAGTGTTTAAGTGCTACAGTCATGCCATAAGTGAGATTTGGTGAAAAAATTATGTTCATTATTTGCAACAAAAGAAGCAGAAGGTTCCAATTTCGATTCTCAGGTGGAACCACATCTCCAAAGAGCAAAGGAGTGTTTCTGACAAGGCACAGAGTTTGAACGGAATTCAGTCCCAAATTGTTTCCACTGTTCTCTAAATTTACATTTGTTGGGCAGTTTTTACGTTCCAAGTATCCATAGTCAAATGAATAGATTCGCGAAAGCAGATCTTGCTTTGAGATAAAGTTCTCAGTCAAATAACCAAACAACAACTTAAGTTCATACTGAGCCACTCCTTCGAGAACATCATGCATGATATCAAATGAAAAATTGTTGCACACATGAAAAAACTGCAGTGTGTTCAATGACGAACATCTTTTGATGCCATACACAGAGTTAAGTTGTGGGTTTGACTGGAGAGTTTCAAAATGCATTTCAAAACTTGCCTTTTCACGCATTATAACTTTACGGTCATCCTCACAATAAACATTCTGGGCATCAGCCTTATCGATCAAGCATAAACGGCAGAAATACTGCCCACTGAAGGACTCTGTAAAACCAAGAATAGCATGCATTGCCAAATTATCTCCTGTAATTTGGCTGATTGTGCCATAAACTTTTTCAGTGGATATAGGCAAATATATTCCCTCACTTTCGAGTGTTTTAAGGTCTAAAATCAAAGGTTGCAGAATCAGATCAAATCCATATTTCTTTAAGTCTTGGCAATGAAACAGAGACACTAAATGTATATTCAACACTGCAGAATTGAATTTTGGAGGCAGGTTTCGTAACACAAAATAAAGGCAGCCTATCTTGTGAATGCCATGTTTTGAGCCAAGAGGATTGGCTGTCTCAAAGTCGTCATAATAGAGCTGGATTTGCAAGGCATTTGTAAACTTAGAGAACAGAGGATGGTTCTTAAAGTAACTTCCATCACTGAAGTCCTTGTACACACTTCCAGGAGATGAGGTATGTGCTTTGACCACATCACAAATCTCTGAATTTCTGAACATAAATTTCAAACTTTCCAAAATAGGAATATAAATGAAGGTGTCATTCACTGGCATTTGACTGTAAGTACCAGTTTTCTTGTCCCGTCTACTATCATACCTAACCCCCAAAACAATTTCCACTGGCTCAACAATTCCCCACTTCTCAGTAAAGAACTTCTCCCTTTTGGTATCAGAATTAAAACATGCAAAGGGGTTTTCAAAATCTTCCAAGTTTTGTTCTACAACTGACCTTATAGGAACTGTTTCAGGAACTACTGAGAGAACTTGATGCTTTATATGTGAATGCACCTCATTTGTAAATTCTTCGAGATCACAAACAATAGAAGAGACTACACTAGTGGGAGCACCACTTCCTTGTAGTTTAGCAACGACCGATGCACACATGCTTTTCATATAGTCGGAAGAAAGCACAGACCCACTCTCCTGAAAATCTCCTGTTTCCACCCGAGACTGTGTACATACATTTGGTACTGAAGTGGATGATAAGATTCCTGAAGGAAGTGCCAATAAACCACACCTCAAAGAAGAACTACTGTCAGCATCACTGTGGAACTGATGATTGGTATCTAAATGTTTTCTAAACCCAGAATATGTGGAAAACATACTTCTACATGTGTCTTGTGCACATTCCAATTTAAAATTTAAGTTAGGATAAAAGCCATGGCCTAATCTTAAGTGACTTATGAGGGCTTGACTAGTTGTATATAATGCATTGCATCTAAAGCAAGACAACATCCTCAAGTTGTAGTTTTCTCTAGTTGTTCAACAGTTTTGCACGTAGCTCCTTTACTCTTGGTGACTCTTGTTTTTCCAACATCAATAAGGTAGACAGTTGTTTGAATGAAAGTGTAGAAGTTACAAAGCGCACCATCATATGTCAAATTAAAAACAAAATGAGCTTTGAAAAGCTCATCAAATGCACCAAGAGAACCAGCAGTCTGACATGGGATGAGCTTCTTGTCAAGGGCTACATAGTAACTGTTTATCTGACCTCGGCTTCGTCCTACAGCAAGAAGGTTTGGCTGTCGTTCTTCTTTTTGTCGAAGATGTTCTTCAATACTGTTGCAAGACTTAAAGGGGAAAAAAACCATTCCAATCACATTCAACCAAGACCAGAGCACAAAAATGTAGAGCTTTCTCTTCTTACACTTACCTTATGATACACCACAAGTCTGTCAGCAGCATCTGTAGCACTAATTTTCACAGCTTTCTTTCCCCCAGGTGGAGGTGGAAGCAGATGAATAAGCAAAAGCAGAGTGGCCATGTCACTGTCCCAGTCTGAGGATGAGCAAAAAATCATTTGTAAAATCTAATTAATAGAAAAAAAAAATTTGTGAGGAAAAAGTTAGCACACCCCCATTAGAGTGGATCAGGGCAATTAGAAATAAGCTGTTCCACTGTCCGCAAAATAATTTACAAAGGGAAACAAGTGCCAACATGTCCATGTCTGACCATCCTAGCAAGTTCAGCACAAGAGCAAACCACATGATACGTAAAGAAGTCTCCAACAATCTTACAACGTCATCATGGGACCTACAGGTACTTTGACATCCACTGTTGCAAGAACTACCTGTAGGTCCTGTGATGACGTTGTAAGATTGTTGGAGACTTCTTTACTTATCGTGTGGTTTGCTCTTGTGCTTGTTTGCAGTCGTTTTACTTTTAAATGATTTAGCAGACTAGAATGGCTGATTATAATTGCTCTGAGATCTTTTAAAATCCCTTTACAGCTTTATCTGCATCTAAAGTATATGATCTAAAGGCCTCAGAGAGCTCTCTGGATCACCTACAAAATTATTTTTAACCATGTTGTAATCATTGCAGCTGATGTGGTGCACCTGACAAATTTTAGACATTTTTAGTAGTAATGAATGTGAAAGTGTTCTATTATTGACGCTATGTCCATATATTGTACAAGAAGTCGATAACAATTATCCTGACAGACCTAGCTACAAATGTAAAATTAATTATACAGGCTGAAGAGAATAAAAAAATGAATTGGCATAAAACAGCAATACATAAAGCAAGTTTACATTAAAATGCCATTGACTGATAGCAGAATGACTGTGCTTTTTTCGGTACAAAAAGCAATTTATTCTTACTGGAGTGATCGTCAGTATCGGTTTCTTTTCTTGCTGACAACAGAAGGGAGCGCACAGGAGGAGTCAACGTCAGGCTCCCAGCTTCTTCAATGATTTTTGTTTTTAAGGCAGTGTCCCATCTTTCCAACATCTTGGAGGCTGTTTCAGCATTGAACAGAAGGGTGAAATCTTGGTTCACCTTAAAAAAAAAAAACAGATAAAGAAATTAGACAACTATGCTTAGTAAGAGCACCTGTAATAGTTAGCTTCTTGTCTACTTACTAGTCCTTTGGTGTCTAAAAAACGTGGAAAGGTTTGAAGAACATCAGTTGTTGTATCTAGGTTGTGGACAAGTTCATATCTATGATGAAAAGTTTCCTTCATCTTCAGGAATATCTGAGCTTCGTCTGAAGTATGGGTGAGAAAGGCAATGGCCTCTCTTATGCCATCTTCATCAAGCTGCTTTTCAGGGTTGGTTGATCTCTTGAAGGATGGACCTCCTCCTAAGCCAAAGTCAGTATCATGCCTCTTGCCAAGACGATGAGACATGTTTCTCTGTACAGTCTTCAGGCGCCATGCAAGATAGCCTGTTCCACTATCAGCATCATAGAAATGTTCCTGTAGCATTTAAAGACAAAAAGATTAGCTCATTGTAATATTTCCAGCTGATGAGTTAAACAGTTACACTTAAAAACAGAGGCAGACTGACGCCTCTTTTCCAATACACAGGAGAAAGCATATAGGGTTCTGAACGAGCTGATTTTTTGAAAACCCCATTCATTTTTGCAATTAAAAATCGGGCTTAAACCCAATACCAAATATGGGCATAAGAAAGACTACAAAATGACACATGACTTCAGTGGTCTATACAAATATGTAATCAACTTACGTAGCCTTTCTTTGAGAATGGATCACGCAGTGATGGAAAAAGCGTCACAATACCAAGAGCATATTGCTCTTTCTGTTTACGTGTGGGAATCCTCCTTGAATAGCAAAAACAAGTACAGATGCTGAATTCATGTTTATATGCAACAGTGTATAGATACGGTTTATACATACAAATACCAAAGACACAAAACATTAATACCACAATACCAGGGGCAGCCATGGCCTGGTGGTTAGGGAACTGGATCAATCCCCTGGCAGGACATGACTGAAGTGTCCCTAGTTTTCATTTGTGTGTGTGTGTGTGTGTGTGTGTGTGTGTATTTACCTGCACAAATGGGTTAAATGTGGAGGTTAAATTCCTGTGTGTGCAAGTACAGTGGTGAATTTGTGCTTTTTAATTCTACCAGACAATATAACCTTCTTTACACTCATGCATTGATTCTTGGCACCCAACACCTTGTTGCCATTTGATGGTTTGTTCTCGTCTTCTGACCACTGCTAACCAGGAGCACCCAACGAGCCTTGCTGTTTGGAAGATGCTCTGACCCAGTTGTCTAACCATCACTATTTGGCACTTGTCAAAGCAGCTCAGATTCTTACATTTGCCAATTGCCAAATGTTTAATGCTGACTACAGGAGGAATATTTAAGAACATGTAGTGCTTGGAGCGCTAAGTGTATGGAGCTGCGTAACCAACCGGTCAGATTGTGTTTATGTTTAGGGGTATTGTTTCTGCAACATTATTTGTTTCACAAATTACATCAGTTTTTAAATATGCAAATAATGTAACTTATAGGTAAAAACCATTAACTAAAAATCAAAACCAAACCTATTAAGACTTACCCATGCACCTCTATCATATGTCCAACCACTATGTTGACAAGAACTCTTCTAGTCTCACTTGATAGTGTATTATTTGAGCCATATTCAGCAAGAACTGCGTCTCCACCTGCTTTCTGTGTTAAAGCATCATAGACCTCCTTTAAAACAAAAACAATAACACTAAGCAAAACAAGTAATTTAAAGTACGTTTTACAAACACACAAACATATTTTATAGTACCATTTTTGCCACATCTGCTGATTCTTCTACTGTTTTAGATTTTGCAGAATGCTCTGGTGTTCGGTCTACATCACTCGACGAGCTTGATCTAGACAAAGTGTCTGTACAAGAACTGCTCTCTGCATGTGAAGGCCCAGACACTGAAACAGAAGATTAACTTAGTAGTAGTGGTTGTAAAATCTAGCCCTGCTATTTCAAGTAAATGTGTCAGACAAGCTTTAAGGCACAGAATAGTTCAGGCCTCCAGCACTGACAACTACTGCTTTAAGGAAAAAAATAAAATGATACCTTTATTGCTGTCTCTGATCAATAGCATCATGTCAGGTTTTGCAAGAAGTAAATCTAGCAAAATATCCTCATCAATCTCAGTTTCCGAGTCATCATAAAGGCATAAAAGTGTCTCCGTAGGAAGCCCAAACTTATTCTGAACTGAACATAACACATGCAAATTAAAATAATGTTGAAAAACAAAAAATAAAGTAGAATCTAAGTGAAATTTACCCTCAGAAATGAAGTCAGCATAAGTAAATCCATCCTGAAGCTTGATGAATTTTTTTGAGTTCTCAAATTTAACTTTCACCAGCATAATTTACATCTGGAAGATAATATAAATACTGTTATAGGCAATAAAAAAGTATTTATTTTTTTTCTGACACCACATAAGTGTCAGTTCTGGCTCACTGTATCCTCATTCAAACAGGTTTTCATAATAAATCAAAGGGAGTAACGTAGACTGATTGAGCTGAATGGTCAGAAAACTGCGTTCCTGGGTCAGCTGCAGTTCCAGAGTCTGCCAAACACAGTAGAGGTGCGATTCTGAACACACAGATTCAGTGCTGACGTATTGAATCGATTCATTCTAGAGAACCAATTCTTTACTACTATTTCAGTAAACATTTAAATTAATTCGACTCGTTACCGTTTATTTTACTGAATCGGTTCTTTGAGTGTAACGTTCAACTATGTCATTTTAATATGGAATCATTATCGAACCGATTCGATTCCGTGTAAAGTTGCCACGAAGTGAATCCCATTAGTGCCCATTCAGTAAACAGGTAGGATATTTATGACAATTAAAACTATTAAAACAGACTATAACTGCAGTGGATTTTATCTGTTGCTCAATAAATGTGACTGTTTATTTTTTCTAAGATTCTAAGTTGTTGTACATACTTCCTGTCTACTTTAACAGTATCATCATAAATGAAGAAAAGTTTTACATAGCAATTCATTTACATGAACCTCCATTAAAAGTTAAAAACGCGGTTTAAAACTCACGTTTTAAAATAAAAATTACAAATATTCACCACGGCTGAAATACATGCAGTGTACGAAAACACCGTTGCTTGTTTGCCAGCAGGTGTTCGAATACTGACGTTCCATTCTGAGGATAGTTTGTTCGAAGCTATTGGTCCAAAATTACCCAATTAAAATGCATTTTGGTTGCTGAGCGGGTATTTCATAGCTCAACCAATCATAGCCGTATGACTACGGGCATTTCCGTAATATCCACTAAAACTCGAAAAATACCGAAATGTAATACTGAGCTCCTACTTTAATGATGCGAGTTCGGGCTCATTTGATCGTGTAGGCAGTACCACACTTCACATTATAAACTCACAACGACCGATGTGGTCTCACTTTACACGCTATTAAAGATTTTGTTTTTTTACATTTCAGGGCCAGATTACTTATTTGCTTTTAATAGGTCCGTGTACCTTTGGTAATTCGTTTTTCACTTTAAATCCCAACGTTGAAAAACAAGAAAACGGGGCGTTATTCGTTTTTCGTTTTAAGATCAAATATCAAATAACAAGCAAACAGAAATTGAAAAACGGGTCGTATTTTATTTTCACCATTCGCTATTTATTTTTAATACATATTACTGAAAAACGGGAAAACGGGCTGTTTATCGTTTTTCGTTTCAAGGTCAGAAGATAAAAACAACAACAAACAAAATTGAATAACGGGTCGTTTTTCATTTACCTAATTTTAATATTTCCTATCATTTCAACCGGAAGTAAACGCATAAGCGGTATAAACTAGTGTTAGCTGCGTAGTTTTTACTTAAGTCAGTAGCATAGCCAGCTAATATACTGGTTCATAAGACAATCTAGATGCAGTAAAACTAAACATTGTGCCACGTTAAAGTAACGAGTGTAAGGTCTATATTTTTTTTTTTACAGGTTTCAACTCCGTCCTTATATTTAACAAATGACGCCAATGTGGTGATATTTCCTGGGTCCTCGGGCTTTTTTAGCCCTTTGGATCTCAGCGCGGGGTGTCACTATGAAGACAGTGTGACTGATGCGTAAAACACAGGCTTATTACATTAAATAATATGTTTAGCAAATTGAGATATTTAACACCATTAGATTTGATCTATCAGCAAAAGTCCAAAAATATGTAGATGGGATTCCCGTACTGGCATCTGAGGTACTGGAGATATGAGGTATTCTCATCCTAAACACACCCCATAGAAGGTGCCGCCACTGTGCAAAGGAGTTTGCGCACTTTTAATCCAGTTTGCCGCCGAAATAGTCAGAACAGGCACAATAAAATGGTTTTGCAGATTTATGCCGAGTTTATTTTGGATATGGCAAAAAAAGGCATGTCATCCATTGAAATCAGCGATGTGCTTACTTATCAGTTTGGGGTTCAGAGAGGGTTTTCGGCCAGGAATGTCAGAAAGTTTTGTGTGGAATGTGGATTTTTCCGTACAAGTCGACTGTCGGATTGTCATTTGGAACTGGAGATGGCCAGATCTGTTAATGAGGTTCGTGATGGATAAGACAGTAGCACAGAGTCAGTATGGTCTGTTAGCAGAATGGACATAAATGTACAAAATTGATAACTATTAAATAATTGAATGGACTGCTTATATAGTGTACACTTTCAAGACAGGACCAACATTTGACGTAAGATGATGACAGGCTATCTGTTGACAAAAGGAATCCACGTTGCAGAACGACGTGTTGGGGAATTACTGAGAACAACACATCCACCCTACCATGAAGCCAGGCGCCAAGTAAAGCAAAAAAAACATAATGCAGGGCTTGTTTTTGTTCACAATTTCTTGCTGTTTAAATAGACATAGTCCTATCTAAATTGTTTCACTTTGTTTTTCAAGGGGGCACGTAACCTTAACCCTGTTCCATATCATGCGGAATATGTGGGTCACAAACTTCACATGGATCAGAACGAAAAACTAGCAATGTTTGGGGTCACTCACGTTGTGGCAGTTGATGGTTTCAGCCGAAAGATAGTTTCCCATTCCACTATGCCAGTAAAAAACAATCTAATAATTTATGAGGAAGTGTACAGGTACAAGATCACGTATGATATATAATGAAATGATATATAATGCATTTTGATCTTTACTATTCATGGTGACCCTTTTTACATTTTGTTTATGCTTAACAGACCTGCAGTCCTTGCTTATGGCATGTGGGATCAGATCAGAGTTGATCATGGCAAGGAGTTTTATTTGACATTGTTCATTCAGGAGATTTTGTCATCATTCCGGCATAACATCAAAAGGATGGCCTACCTGCAAACCCCGTCAACTAGGGTATAAAAAGTACCTAATTTTTTTATCAGTTTTTTCAGACCCTGGTGGACTGTTCACATATATAGCAATATATTTTTCTAACTCAGAACCACATTGTGGAACGCATTTGGCCAGAGATAAATGGACGCATCAACTATCCACTTAAAACCGCTCTTATACAGTTGGTGGATCAGGAAGCAATAGACATGGACGACAGAGTAGTGCAATACTGTGTATCCAACCTCACCTGCAGGCTGTCCCAGATCGGTGTTAGCAGAGTTGTAGACAGCTGGAATGCACACAGGATTCCAGGTAATAAAAAGTGATGTAACTCCTATCACTCAGTTGATAATGCATATTAATGTTATCTTATTTGATATTACTTGTTACTAGCTGCTTTTTATTTAAAACAAATTCCATGTTGAATTCCAATAGATACAAGCTATTTGTTGGACAGCAACAATATTATGTGACCTAAAATCCCACTAATCAACACATTCTTTATGCTTACAACAGGGAAGGGTGTTCCAAATGTCTTAGCTGCAAGTGGGTGTCCTAAACAAATAGCAGATGAGCTACTGCCACATGCATCACAGGCAGCGGACCTGTACAGAGAGCAACTGAGATCCTCTCTAACAAGAGATTCTGTATTTGGGACGGACCCATTCTCAACAACAGATGACAAGACAAGAGTAGAGAATACATTTGCAGAGACCTATCCAAACATTTATCTTTTATTGGAAAGTGCTGTAAACAATGACCCAACCATGTTTAAAGATGCATTGCTACATCTGATCCATGTAACTAAAAGATTTGCATGAAATAAAACATCAATCAAACTCCAACATTGGCCCTAATTGAAACTTGCAACACTGGCAAAAAATAACACCTTAATTGCCATACAATAAATAAAGTTAAGTAACAGTTTTTGATGCATTTATCCTGCCTGTTTACTTGAAGGTGTGATGTAAAAAAATTAATTAAGATCATCTGTGACTATATTGGCAAACATGTGGAGAAGAAAACTATCAATATGGATATTTTGTGGACAGCAGTGTGGGAAACAAGTCCTTAAAACTTTAGGAAAGTGTAAAGAAGCGGTATGAGGTTGATCTCAAGACTAGAAGACACACAGACTGTTGAAAACACTACAAACTGTTAGTGTGTGATTCTTAGTTTGGCTTCATGTTTGGTGTATCAGTCATTATTTCAAAAACATTTATATTTATTTATTAGGATTTTAACATCATGTTTTACACACTTTGGTTATATTCATGACAGTAACGGTAGTTACTCATTACATTCATCAGTTCAAGTTTAATATTAAACACAGTCATGGACATTTTAGTATCTCTAAATAACCTGACTGCATTTTTTTGAACTGTGAGAAGAAACCAGAGCTCCCAGAGGAAACCCACACAGACACAAGGAGAACATACCAAATTCCACACAAAAAGGACCCAGACCACTCCACCTGGGAATCGAACCCAGGACCTTCTTGCTGTGAGGCAACAGTGCTACCCACTACAAAAATATTTGGGCAGTTATTTTTGACACTGTAGTATTTATGAGGACACTATAGCTCCTCTAGTCTCAAAGACAACCTCACACCACAATAAAGCTTTTTCAATGAAATTCTGGGGCGGCTCAGTGGGTAGCACTGTCACCTCACAGCAAGGAGATCTTGGGTTCAAGTCCCAGGGGGTCCTGTCTGTGTGTAGTTTGCATGTTCTCCCCGTGTCTGTGTGGGTTTCTTCCCACAGTACAAAGACATGCAAGTGAGGTGAAATGGAGATACAAAATTGTCCATGACTGTGTTTGACATTAAACTTGGAACTGATAAATCTTGTGTAAGCAGTAATTACCTGTCCTGTCATGAATGTAACCAAAGTGTAAAACATGACGAATCCTAATAAATAAATACATGATAAAAACTTCTGTGCCTAATCTTTAATGTTTCTTTTTCTCCTTTAAGTGAACACAGGATAAAAACACCAAAACAGTGGCTAAACATTACTGTAGTGGAGCATGTGAGCAATTCTTTTTTGACGGATAGTGTACTTTTACATTGCCAGGAAAACTTCATCTGAGAAAAACATTAGTCATCTCCAATCACTTCTTTGATGGTAGATAATGCCTCACACAAGCCCCGAACCACATGAACATGGTGGGTAAAGTTCTCCTCTCTACACATAAGACAGTACGTGGATGTTCGTATCCACTCTTCAATGCACGTTTTGCAGCCAATTAGGGTCTGGCAGCAAACAGCAAACATGGGGACAACAATAAATCCTGCAAGATTAAAGACATGTATTATTATTTTAACCTGTTATTTTACAAATTTCAACAAATTTCAAAATTCTCTCTTCAAATTGAATACCCACTTACCCTTACACACCATACAGCTTAGGGATTCCTTTATTTTTTTGGACTGGGTGGATGTTAGGAAAACCATGCTGCTGTTGGTCAGGGCCACCTCTGATAACTCCCGAATTGTAGCTGTTACAGCGTCTAAACTTTGAGATGCCAGCAACAATTCCTCAATTTTCTCACTCACATCACTTAAGGCTGAGGCACCCTCGTCTTTTCGGCTGTTAAAAGATATTACATCAGTGTATCATTTACCAGAAATGACAATCCATATGCAGAATGAAATGGTTTGTTACCTCAGTCTTTTTCTTTTTGCTCCCTGAAAATTACGGAAGTCTTGTTCATTCACCGCTAAGATCTTCCTAGCGTTCTGTCTCCAGTACTGAGACCCTTAAAACGACAATGCTTATATTAAATAACAAATAAAACATAAGGATCAAAAAAGTAAATTGACCAAAATCAGAATTAAGAGAGTTGTTGTTCCAAATATGCAATCAACCAGTTAGTTATTTTGATTTGGGCTGATCTGTGCTGTCGCTTTATGAGTTAAATAACCTGAGGGATGCAAGAGCACTCGTGCTACATTTGAATATTTCTACTATGCCTGTACTACAGTGTTGCAGCATAATTATGTGACTCATTGTGTCTGCAGCCACCTACATATTAAAATAGGCAACTGATTTTTCAGTAAAACTTTACAACGCCAGTTAGAAGCAAATATAACTACTTTGTTAGCCATTTTAAACTTTTATTTTAAAATAAATCCACCAAATTTTTTTTTTTACAGCCATCAACCAATTAGGCTGTAAAGAAATCAAAATCAGCCATCAAAATCATGAGTGTTCCATCTGTAGTAAAATATCCTAAACAGAAAGAAAATGACAAGCCTTCTATTCTATAAGATACAAGCTAACTGAATATCATTTCCTACCCTTTGTTCCTTCTGACTCCAAAATTTCACTGCCCTGTGTGTCAGTTAGTATTATGGGATCGTAATTGTTAAGTGCCTCCTGAACTTTGCCAATGATCCCCTGAACTGTTGCTTCACTCTCCATGAACCTGATTATGACCATTCGACTAGGAGTAAGCTTGCCTCCAATGAAATCTGCAATGTATATTGACCTGTAAAAAAATGTCAACACCCTTTTTAGTCATACAATCAGTACTGCTTTATTTATGAGTATGGTAACAGTTAAGGTATAAGCTAAACAAGTAAGCCTATACTGAGAATGTGGCTACTCTTGCTGTCCCAATAACAACAAAATAGTACCTTTAAAAAAAATGATAGAGCTCTAAACCATTACAAAGGTTTTTTTTTTTAATCTGACAGTTTTCAATTTACAGTTGTAATATTCGTTTTTATTGTGTTTCTTCTTCTATTACAGTATCCAGTCTGAGCAATTGGTCTGGCAGTGGTGGGGCTTGAACCAGCGACCTTCTGATTACTAGTCCAGTACCTTAACAACTAGGCTATGACTGTCATAAATCATGACTCATAGTGTGTGTGTATGTATATGTATATATATACATATGTATAGATACATATACATATACATCAGAATCAGAATCAGAATCAGAATCAGATTTATTGGCCAGGTATGTGGATACACACAAGGAATTTGTTTCCGGCTGATGGTATCTCTCTAGTAATGGTACGATACTGTGTACAAGCAACGTATACATTAAACATTAAACACAAAATCACAAAGATTATCCAAACTATAAGATTATATACACACAATATACAGATATGTAATTTAGCAGCATCTGAATATTTACAAAACAGTAAAGTGCACAACATGTAGAATGGGTACTACAGTGTAGTCAGTTTGGCAGCAGATGAATATTTTTACGCTTACGTGTTATGTATTATCAGTCATTTATTTATTTAGGAGGGAGATGGCCTGTGGGAAGAAACTGCTTTTAAATCTGGTGGTTTTAATGTGGATGGATCTATAGCGCCTGCCGGAGGGGAGGGGTTGGATAAAGTAATGTCCAGGGTGTGAGGAGTCAGTGATAATTTTCTCTGCCCGTTTCTTGGTTCTTGAAGTATACAAGTCCTGGATAGAGGGCAGAGGAGCACCAATGATTTTTTCAGCTGTATATACATATACATATACATACCGTATATATACATATATATATATATATATATATATATATATATATATATATATATATACAGGGGTTGGACAAAATAACTGAAACACCTGGTTTTAGACCACAATAATTTATTAGTATGGTGTAGGGCCTCCTTTTGCGGCCAATACAGCATCAATTGGTCTTGGAAATGACATATACAAGTCCTGCACAGTGGTCAGAGGGATTTTAAGTCATTCTTCTTGCAGGATAGTGGCCAGGTCACTACGTGATGCTGGTGGAGGAAAACGTTTCCTGACTCGCTTCTCCAAAACACCCCAAAGTGGCTCAATAATATTTAGATCTGGTGACTGTGCAGGCCATGGGAGATGTTCAACTTCACTTTCATGTTCATCAAACCAATCTTTCACCAGTCTTGCTGTGTGTTTTGGTGCATTGTCATCCTGATACACGGCACCGCCATTGGATGCACATGGTCCTCCAGAATGGTTCGGTAGTCCTTGGCAGTGACGCGCCCATCTAGCACAAGTATTGAGCCAAGGGAATGCCATGATATGGCAGCCCAAACCATCACTGATCCACCCCCATGCTTCACTCTGGGCATGCAACAGTCTGGGTGGTACGCTTCTTTGGGGCTTCTCCACACCGTAACTCTCCCGGATGTGGGGAAAACAGTAAAGGTGGACTCATCAGAGAACAATACATGTTTCACATTGTCCACAGCCCAAGATTTGCGCTCCTTGCACCATTGAAACCGACGTTTGGCATTGGCACGAGTGACCAAAGGTTTGGCTATAGCAGCCCGGCCGTGTATATTGACCCTGTGGAGCTCCCGACGGACAGTTCTGGTGGAAACAGGAGAGTCGAGGTGCACATTTAATTCTGCCGTGATTTGGGCAGCCGTGGTTTTATGTTTTTTGGATACAATCCGGGTTAGCACCCGAACATCCCTTTCAGACAGCTTCCTCTTGCGTCCACAGTTAATCCTGTTGGATGTGGTTTGTCCTTCTTGGTGGTATGCTGACATTACCCTGGATACCGTGGCTCTTGATACATCACAAAGACTTGCTGTCTTGGTCACAGATGCGCCAGCAAGACGTGCACCAACAATTTGTCCTCTTTTGAACTCTGGTATGTCACCCATAATGTTGTGTGCATTGCAATATTTTGAGCAAAACTGTGCTCTTACCCTGCTAATTGAACCTTCACACTCTGCTCTTACTGGTGCAATGTGCAATTAATGAAGATTGGCCACCAGACTGGTCCAATTTAGCCATGAAACCTCCCACACTAAAATGACAGGTGTTTCAGTTATTTTGTCCAACCCCTGTACATTCATACAACAGACAAACATATAAGCTACCTATCCAGCTCTCACCGCAGCCACCCAGTCTCCCACACTGGGATACACGCTGACGGTAAGCCTGGATACCACGGCCGCAAGGCTTTCTGGGTATAGCCCTTGCCGGCTCCTCCCACTGACGCTACAATATATATATATATATATATATATATATATATATATATATATATATATATAAATAATATATATAAATAATATTAAAGACAAAACAAATCACACAAAACAAGACAAACCCACAAGACCTAAGCTAAGCTAAATGCTAACACTGAACAGGAACCTAACCCCTAACAAGACAGAACTAAACAAAACTAAACAGAGCTAAACTAACTAAACAGGCTAAACAGAATAACAAAAAGGCTAAATAGGGTAAACAGACTAAACAATACTAAACAAAGTTTAAACAGGGCTTACAAACAGGCTAATGAGTTAAACATGCTAACTAAACTAAACAGAGACTAAACAGACTAAACAAGACAGAATCTTAAACTCTAAACAAGACTAAACAGCAAGGGACATAAACAAACTAGACATAAACAAAACTTACTAAGGAAATGGCTGACAGACAGACTGACGGACAGACAAACAGAGTTAAACAAGCAAGTCAACAAGCCAGTACTAATGGTCTGAGTTACAGGGGAAAATAATCTCCAACACAGTCATCCAGCGCTCTCCTTAAATAGGAGGCAGCTGGAGCTAATCAGCTAAAGAGACCAATTATAAACGAGGGCGTGGCAGGAGACTGAGTGTGCACACGAGGAGGGGGCGTGGCACACAGGAGCTCCATAGCCACAAAGGCTCAAAGCGTGACAGTTATATATTGTGTGGAGTTAACTAACAAACTACAGTGTTATTTTAACACTAACCCAGTGTCGGTTATATATTGTGTGGAGTTAACTAACAAACTACAGTGTTATTTTAACACTAACCCAGTGTAGGTTATATATTGTGTAGAGTTAACTAACAAACTACAGTGTTATTTTAACACTAACCCAGTGTAGGTTATATCTTGTGTAGAGTTAACTAACAAACTACAGAGTTATTTTAACACTAACCCAGTGTAGGTTATATCTTGTGTAAAGTTAAATAAAAAACTACAGTGTTATTTTAACACTAACCCAGTGTAGGTTATATCTTGTGTAGAGTTAAATAAAAACTACAGTGTTATTTTAACACTAACCCAGTGTAGGTTATATCTTGTGTAGAGTTAAATAAAAAACTACAGTGTTATTTTAACACTAACCCAGTGTAGGTTATATCTTGTGTAGAGTTAAATAAAAACTACAGTGTTATTTTAACACTGACCCAGTGTAGGTTATATCTTGTGTAGAGTTAAATAAAAAACTACAGTGTTATTTTAACACTAACCCAGTGTAGGTTATATCTTGTGTAGAGTTAAATAAAAAACTACAGTGTTATTTTAACACTAACCCAGTGTAGGTTATATCTTGTGTAGAGTTAAATAAAAAACTCGGCTCTGTGTTGCTGTTCCCATCGCCGAAGCCCAACCTGAAGAGTCCGGGGCTCTGATTGAGACCGCGTGTGAAGATGAAGGTCTGGTTTAGATTCAGAAATACACGTTATACACGCTAGGTGGAGTAACGCTGGAGTTTCCTCTAACACGTGTGCATGTCGGCTCTGTGTTGCTGTGTAGGTGTCCCGATGCCGAAGTCGAGGAGAACCAGCCTGAGAACCAAACGGTTCCAGTTCTTCAACGTCTGAAGCTGAGGTGGTGACGATCCGGAGATCATCCAATCACACGCCGACTTTTCCAACATCAAAATAACAATAAAGTGCCTTCATGAACATGTTGGTTGGTTTGATTTTGTGTACGTTGGGTATTGAGGGTTAAACCAACTAAATAGCAGAGGTGGAAAGAGTAAAGTAAAATAGTGAAAGTACTATTACTTGGATGAATTCTTACTTAAGTACGAGTAAAGTTATTAGACTAAAAATCAACTTAAGTAAAAAGTAACTCATTTAAAATGTACTCAGAGTAAACGTTACTTCGTTACTTTTTTTTAACAGCGCGGGGGGATGGGGGGTGTCTCATGTGTAATGCAAACAAGACAAGTGGATATACATCTCACAATAAATGTTTTTAATTAAAATATAATAATAAAAAACAAAAACATATTCAAGATTCAAGAGATTCAAGATTTACTTTATTGTCATTTTACTGTACACCGAAGTGTACAGAAAAAACGAGATTACGTGCATTGGTTCACGTTAAAAACACCACAGGTTTAAAAAATAAGAAATATATATAGAATAGTAATAGAATAGTAAAGTTAAATAATACTACTAATAATAATACTGACATTACGAAAATTGCACATTGTAGTTAAAGTATTGCACATGCAGAAAAATTCACAGTGGTTATACATAATGATAATTATTGCACATTTTGTTATTGCACATTTTGTTACTGCTTGTTAAGATTTAAGGATATTGCACATGTTATACCCATAGATGAAAATATTTATCAGATTTGGGTTAATTTGTTCTGTTCAGAAGTCTGATGGCAGTTGGGTAGAAACTTCTTCTGAACCGGTCCGTGTTGCAGCGTAGACTACTGTACCTTTTACCCGAGGGCTAAAGGGTAAACAGTCTGTGACAGGGGTGAGTGGAGTCACTAATGATGCTCCTGGCTTTTGACAAGAGGTGCTTTTGAGCCAGATCCTCAATAGGTGGAAGTCTGGCCCCTATGGTCTTTTCTGCTGTCCTAACCACTCTCCTGAGGGCCTTTTTTTCTGAGATGTTACAACTCTCATACCAGAGAGAGATGCTGCTGGTTAAAACACTCTCTATTGTGCCTCTGTAGAAAGTAGTGAGGATGGGTGGACTGAGATGGGCCCTCCTCAATCGGCGTAAGAAATGCAATCGCTGGTGAGCCTTTTTGACCAGAGAGGAGGTGTGCAAGGACCAGGTCAGGTTGTCCGTAACGTGAACCCCTAAGAACTTCGTGTTCTGGACAATTTCAACCGGCGTGCCATTGATGTAGGTCGGGGTGTGAATGGGCTGTTTTTTCCTGAAGTCAATCACCATCTCTTTGGTTTTATCAACATTCAGGACCAGGTTGTTATTGCTGCACCATTCCACAAAGAGTCTCACCTCCTTTCTGTATGCAGTCTCGTTGTTGTCCAGAATGAGTCCCACAACTGTTGTGTCATCTGCATACTTTATTATGTGATTTGTGTTGGACTTAGCACGACAGTCATGGGTCATCAGAGTAAACAGTAGAGGGCTCAGCACACATCCTTGTGGAGATCCAGTAGACAGTGAGACCGTGGTTGATGTGTTGTTGCCTACATGCACAAACTGATGTCTGTCTGTGAGAAAATCCAGAATCCAATTGCACAGTGTGGTGTTTAGTCCCAGTGTGACCAGTTTGCTGGCCAGATGCTGGGGGATTATTGTGTTAAAAGCCGAACTGAAGTCGACAAACAGCATCCGTACATGTGAGTTCCTTTTCTCCAGGTGCTCCAGGCTTAGATGAAGAGCAGTTGAAATTGCGTCATCAGTAGACCGGCAAGGGCGGTAGGCAAACTGAAAAGGATCAAGTGATGGAGGTAGGACAGATGTTATATGGTTGACAACTAGATTACTGCTCCTTTATTTGTGTCCATCTTTAGAGAACTACTCTCTGAAATTCGTGTTAAATTTGAGCAGTAGTCGATTTTCAAAGTTAGTCGAGTTTATCCTTGTTGGCTTTTCAGTGAACAGTAGTCCAGCACAGCTGAAGAGACGCTCACAGGCGGCTGAGGCAGGCAGACCAGTGTTGAGTTTTAGAGAAAGCTTTTTGATGTGTGGAAATGAATTTAGCAGATCTATCTTATTTGAGGTACAGGCAAGGTACCCATCCAGTTCTCCTGTACCTTGTGACTTTTTGGACTTTAATGAGAAGAAGAAAAAATCATCTTCATCTGATGAATTTTGCCTGACTTGCTCCAACACAGCCTCTGCCATCTGGTCAAGGTGTTGTCTCACATAGACCAGAGCTGTTGAGTGACGAACACACAACACCACACACTGAAGAGTTCTGACAATTAAGTTGATTAATGTGGCAACAAGAGTTTGTCATAATACAGAAATTATAATAACTACAACTTGTGCAGAAAGACTAGATGCATTTATTACAAAAGAAACAAAGTGGACAGGACAAGGATTAATAAAAAAAATCATACCTGCTTCTCTGATATCAGCCCTCTCAGTCCAGGTGGTCTTGAACTTTGGCAAAAGAATTGCTGCAGCAATCAGTTCAGGGTCTTCCATCATCCCACCAAAGTGCTTTTGGACACCACCCTGAATAGCTCTGATGAGTGGTGGGCACATCTTGGAGGATGTCTCCAGTCTGCTGAGTTTTGCTTGTAGCTGGATGATCACTGGCAGGAGCCAACCCATGTGCGTGTTGGTTTCAGACTGAAGGATGTTTAAAGCCTGCACCACAGGCTTCATCACAGGACAGTACTCAGTCAGGAAAGCGACTTCAACTGGACTCAACCTGTATGACATAAAGCAAATGTAGACAACTTGTAGTAAATTTCCTGCAGGAATAGATGTGGAATGTCTAGTCAAATAGCATCCTCCCCCTTCTCTTCTATGATACGTATGATTCTCTCCACAGCCATGTATGGAGAGTTCCACCGAGTTGGACATGGCCGAATGAGATGGAGCTTGCAATTATCTTCCACAAATTCTGCTGCCATGTATGACTGACCCGATTTGTTCCAGATTGCTTGGCATTTCGCAAAGGCTGCACGTGATAGCCGTTTGTATGTATCATTCTTCTCTTCTGCCATGGCAGCATCTGTAGTCGCAACTAAGTTTAACAGGTGGCAGGCACATCTTTGATGTGGAGGAAGCTGGTACTCAAGACCGTTGTCTTGTTCCAGGATGCTGAATGCGTCCATGTATTCAGCTTTGGACTCCTCAGAAGAAGAGTCTTGGTCTGACTCTGCTTCCTCAGGTTGGCTTTGCTCACCAAACACACTAAATGCTTTAATGAAGTTTGAGCCACTGTCTGTTGTGGTTCTTACCACTTTCCCCCTTATTTCGTATTGGCAATGAATGTCATTAAGGGCACTTGCTAAGACATCAAATGTGTGGGACCCTTTCAACCTCTTGCAAGCAAGTGCAGCAGATTTCCTCTCCAAGGTTTCCTCATCTATCCAGCGAGTTGTGACCCCTATGGAACTTTGCTGGTGTGCTGACCAACAATCTGTAGTGGTGGCGACATAGCTGACTTTACTAAGGTGTGACATCAAAGTCTTCCTCATCTACTGGGCAGCTTCCTCTGTTCTGGTCCGGACAGTGGGTCTGGAAATGACCTTGCATTGCAGGTTCAGTGTCAATATAAGTTCTTTAAGAGCAGGTTGTTCAACCACAGAAAATGGATGAAGACCCTCACAAATAAAGTAAATAATGAGCCTGTCAACCTTTGCCTGTAGCACGTGTCTGTTTGCACCCACTGCCATCACATCATTTATTTTTGCTTGCTTGCATGGGGTGTCTGGTGGTTCCTGGGTTCGCTTCCGTGTTGTCACAAGGTCACTAAAGGCCTTCAGCTTTGATGGATGTTTCCTCTGTGAACAAAATAGTTTACAGTGGGGCCAAAAAGTATTTAGTCAGTCACTGATTGTGCAAGTTCTCCTACTTAGAAAGATGAGAGAGGTCTGTAATTTTCATCATAGCTACACTTAAACTATGAGAGACAAAATGAGAAAAAAAAAATCCATGAAATCACATTGTAGGATTTTTAAAGAATTTATTTGTAAATTATGGTGGAAAATAAGTATTTGGTCACCCACAAACAAGCAAGATTTCTGGCTCTCACAGACCTGTAACTTCTTCTTTAAGAAGCTCTTCTGTCCTCCACTCGTTACCTGTATTAATGGCACCTGTTTGACCTCGTTATCTGTATAAAAGACACCTGTCCACAGCCTCAAACAGTCAGACTCCAAACTCAACCATGGCCAAGACCAACGAGCTTTCGCAGGACACCAGGAAGAAATTTGTAGACCTGCACCAGGCTGGGAAGAGTGACTACAATAGGCAAGCAGGTTGGTGTGAATAAATCAACTGTGGTAGCAATTGTAAGAAAAAATCCCAGAACTACACGGAGGGACCTGATGAATGACCTGCAGAGAGCTGTGACCAAAGTAACAAAGGCTACCATCAGTAACACACTACGCCGAGAGGGACTCAAATCCTGCAGTGCCAGGCGTGTCCCCCTGCTTAAGCCAGTACATGTCCAGGCCTGTCTGAAGTTTGCCAGAGAGCATATGGATGATCCAGAACAGGATTGGGAGAATATCATGTGGTCAGATGAAACCAAAATGGAACTTTCGTGTTTGAAGGAAGAAGAATGCTGAGTTGCATCCCAAGAACACCATACCTACTGTGAAGCATGGGGGTGGAAACATCATGCTTTGGGGCTGTTTTTCTGCAAAGGGGACAGGACGACTGATCCGTGTTAAGGGAAGAATGAACGGGGCCATGTATCGTGATATTTTAAGCCAAAACCTCCTTCCATCAGTGAGAGCATTGAAGATGGAACGTGGCTGGGTCTTCCAGCATGACAATGATCCCAAACACACCGCTCGGGCAACGAAGGAGTGGCTCCATAAAAAGCATTTCAAGGTCCTGGAGTGGCCTGGCCAGTCTCCAGACCTCAACCCCATAGAAAATTTGTGGAGGGAGTTGAAAGTCTGTGTTGCCCAGCGACAGCCCCAAAACATCACTGCTCTAGAGGAGATCTGCATGGAGGAATGGGCCAAAATACCAGCTACAGTGTGTGCAAACCTGGTGAAGACTTACAGGAAACGTTTGACCTCTGTCATTGCCAACAAAGGTTATGTTACAAAGTATTGAGTTGAACTTTTGTTATTGACCAAATACTTATTTTCCACCATAATTTACAAATAAATTCTTTAAAAATCCTACAATGTGATTTCCTGGATTTTTTTTTCTCATTTTGTCTCTCATAGTTGAAGTGTACCTATGATGAAAATTACAGACCTCTCTCATCTTTCTAAGTAGGAGAACCTGCACAATCAGTGGCTGACTAAATACTTTTTGGCCCCACTGTATATGTTCACATTAAAACACACATTTACTATATATGCTTGTCTGTGTTATATTGACTTGTGACTTGACTGTATTTTGTAACTTGTGAACATCTCTGCTGTGATGGGTGTGTGGGAGACATTTCCAGTTAATGCCTGAATCTTTAGATTTGATGTCCAACAAATGTATGTGGAGGTGTCTACATACTTCTGACAATGTTTAACCATACTAAACCCTTATGAAATAAATCAGTTCTTGTTGAACATCAGTGCCTGATAAATGTCTTTTAGCTGAACTGGCAGAAATGTTAAATCAAATTTCATTTGTTTGTGGAAAACCTTCCCAGAAGAGTGGAGACTGTTATTCCCTCTCTATATTGATGACTGATTTTAAAATACATTGTCCTGCATGGTCATGGTCAGGTGTTCACATACTTTGTCATGTTTTTAGTTTTTCTTCAAGTAAATCATTCATGTGTTTTAGCTGTCAGTTCTATGACCACAAGGTGGCAGTATTACATCTGAGTGACACATTCAGACATTTCATCATTTTAATAAAACCACAGACGAAAATGACTAAAGATCAAAGACTTTTGATAGATGCAATTTTAGAATATATTTAAATGTTCTTCACACCTCAGACAGAAGTGTAATAATGAATGAAGGAGCATAAATATGTGGACGTGGTTGGTGTTGAAAGGAACAATCTGAAATAACTCCTTCACAAAACCTTTATATTGCTGTTTGAGAGTGGAATCACCTCTGAACTTTATCTTCTGGTTTGGAGAAAATATCTAGTGTTGGTACTACTGATGTTCTCCTTATTCACATGTATTTACTCTGAGGTCTGATCTTTCCTCCTGAAGGTGAATAAAAGAACGTGTGTATGTGTGATGACCTTCAATGCTTCATTTCTTCATGATTTCTCAGTGTTACAGCAAGACGTGTTTATTCACATTTCTAAAGGGGTGCAGCTTTAATTTAAGAAGTGAAACCAGCCCCCCAACAACCAACCAAAATCAGCTAATTATAATGAGTAGAAGCTAAAGTGAGAGAACATGGGGGTGAAAGTGAGATTTGCATGAAGACGGCTGAGTGATCTGCTTTCTCCCAGAATAGAGCAGCACTTTCACCAGATGTTCAACTTCCTTCATCCAAACTCACTGAAGCACAACACACAGCACTGAATCTCCAGCTAAAGATCTTCTCTCCTAACACTCATCATGATGATGAACTAGAAGAAAAGACCAGACAATGTCCAAAATCAAGCTTTATTTCAGCACAGCAAAACTACAGGAAGAGCAACAGGACACTGAACAGAGGAAAGACAGAAATGCAGCATTGTGTAGAACTGAAACTCCATTGTAGAAGCATGTGGAAGTGTCTCCATGTTCAGTTCTATCTGGGAGCTGCTAGCCTTCACACTGGTTCTTTCTGAATACGACGGGATGATCGACGTCACCGTGAGAGACCTTACAGCCAAACTCCTCCCCCTTTTCCCACTGTGCTTTGCTGAGGGTCAGGGTGCTGCCACGCCTCCAACTGCCCCCTTTCAGTTCTTCTGCTCCGGTCACCACCCCGTCCTCCAGCACTCTGCCGTCCACCGTCCAGCTCACCAGCGCCCCCTGTGGAGAGTAACCAGACAGCAGGCAGAGCAGCGAGGCCGATCCCTCAGACAGCTGCAGAGAGGAGGGAGGGAGCAGAGACACGGACGGCTTCACCGTGGGACCGGCTGTACAGGAGAAACAGAACAAAAAGTCCCATTTAGAAACGTTTCCACATCATTTCCTCCTTACTGCTTATTAAGCATCCAGACTGGAAACCTTCATCTGTGTTCAATCATCAATGCAGTGCTGCTGCACACTGTTCTCACATCACTGCAGTTCAGTAGAAACATCTGCAAGCTTCTGTTAGCACATATTCAATATCAACTCTTATTACTTTAGCATTCAACACAACTGACTGCAGCACATCCAGATGTAGCTGATTACAGAAATATTCATTGTTTAGCACAAACACACAGCAGCATTCGTCTGGATTTTACATCAGCACCAGTCACTCGTACCAGTTTACACCAAACTTCATCAACCAGAGACCAGCTTAATATTTACCATCAAAAACACCTGCACATTTAATATGCACAAGTATTTAGTAAAGGTTAAATATTTAGTAATTGTATATACAGTGGTACCTTAACTTAATGTCAGTTGGTTCTGGGCGTGGCACTGAGTTTCAAGGTATTTTTCCCATAAGGATGTTTGTGAAACCTGTTAATGTGTTTCATGGTTCTGTGGAACTGCATATATTTCATTATGTGAATATTTTATTATATATATTAAAAATAACATTATAATATTATATTCCATTACCAACAATTTATTCCTGTAGCAAATGTTGTTTACAATCACCATATTACATGTTTAGCTTCTAACTAATTCTGATCTGGAGTTATAGAAGTAAAAAGAGTCCATGTTGGTCTCCAAAAGTCTCCAAGAAGAAAAACAAGTGGATTAAATCCCTGATGTAACAACACACTGATGTAGATTTGGTCTCAATTTGAAGAAGAGAAGCTCAGGTAAGCAGCGGTTATGATTTTATGCTGCTCTGTGGTTGATCTGGGTCGCGGTGCTGCTGTTTATTGTGCACTTTTCTTTTACAATGATAGCAAAGCATTATCATGATCACGGACAGCATTAATGTGAACAAAGCGACAGTCCCACACAGTTCGAGTTTAAGCTAAAAGTCGAGTTTAAAGGTACAAATTTCTCCACGAAGGGCGTCAAGTTTCAAAGATTTCAAGTTTAGGGGACGTCGAGTTACAAGGTACCACAGTATTTATTAAAGGTTAAATATTCAGTTACTGTTTATTTATTGTTATTAATACTTATTTTTTTCTCTTGATTATATGAAGATTAATAAATGATATTAAAAATAAAAATGTTTTTAATGTAGAAGAAATAAAACTACTTACTGACGCTGAGTTTGGTTCCTCCACCAAAAGTGTAGCACAGTGATACATTCCAATGAAGCCGTCGTACAAAAACCTCTGTTCCACTCCAGTGATTCCACACACACACACACACACACACACACACTACATGCTTCAGTGCTCTGTCAGTGTTTAAAGCTCTGTGAGTTTAACACTTCATGACTGAGAGCTGCTGACCAGCATCTTCACCCACATCAACCATGACCTTCATCTCCATCTTCATCTGCACACTGGCTCTCTGCACTCAAGGTAACACGATGCTTTATGTTCTACTGGTGAGGAGGCTCTGCCATGTGGAGAAGATCCACTAGATGAACTTCAAACTCCACATGGTTCTTCATGTAGTGAACGTCTTTATTCTTCTTATTGTTTTCAGGATCCATAGGTCAGGTGACTGTGACTCAGAGTCCTGCAGTAAAACATGTTGATCCAGGAGCTTCAGTCACCATCAACTGTAAAACCAGTTCTGCTGTTTATTTTAGTGGTAGGAATTATCGTTTAGCCTGGTATCAGCATAAACCTGGAGAAGCTCCTAAACGTTTCATCTATGATGCTAGCAGCAGAGTATCAGGTATTCCAGATCGTTTCAGTGGCAGTGGATCTGGATCTGACTTCACTCTGACCATCAGTAGAATTGAGACTGAAGATGCAGGAGATTATTACTGTCAGAGTTACCATGAGATCAGTGGTAGCTACATCTTCACACAGTGTTATTTGGTGGTACAAAAACCTGGGTGAGTGGACGTGTACAGTAACTGCACTGCTGCAGCTGGGACCGACTGCAGGTGCTGAGGGGGAGGATGTGATACAGTACAATCATTCACTCTGTACAGGAAACACCTCACTCACTCACTACTTCTCCTAAATACAAGCTTTATTATTATTAACATAATAACAACCACTTCATCCTGATCAGGGTCACAGTGGTGTAAAGCTGGTGTAGATCACAAACACATTTACTTGCTCATTTAGTCCCTTATGATGTTAATAATCTATTGGTGGACAGATGGAGACACGTTGAGCTGCATTAGTTTATCTGAGAGTCGTTCAGGGATGACGGTGTAGAGAGCAAAGCTGAAGTCCACATACAGAATACAGGTGTACATGTGAGAGCTCCAGATGCTGTAGGATGTAGTTCAGGACCAAATTAATGGTACTCAATAATGGGTGGAGTGGGTCGTGCAGAGCATCAGTCATGGATTTCAGATCATCCAAGATCATGTTTTTAAATCACTTCATGATACTTCAGCTTTGTTTCTGCTTTTAACCAAAGTGTAGAAAATACAGAATATTCAGATCATATTAACAACAGAAGCTCTAAAACTGAGAGGACTTGAGTTTAGAAGAGCTCTTAAAAGAGAGTAAACCAGAAGATGGTTCAGTTTAATCATACTGCATACTATAGTACACACTACTATAGGATTAGTATGCAGTATATACTGGGGCAGTAGGACATTTTGAACAGAGCTGCTGGCTTTGGTTGGGATTGGGGGCGGGTCTGGAGGTGGTAACTCCTGCATTGATTGGTGCACACCTTCATACCCAACCAATAGGATTGAACTTCACCTTATTACAGCTAACAATCAGCAGCTGGAGCTCATCTAGTAGAAACTACTTTATCTCCATGTGCTGTTTGATTCAGTTGGTTTGTGACTCGCTGCTGAATTGAGGAGCTACAAGTTACAACCACATTAAAAAAGAAACAAAAATAATAAAAAAGAGAAAAAGTATACAAGTTATTTAATTTTGTTTCAAACATTAAATTTTGTTGTTTCTCTCTCAGAAGCTGGTTTATGATGTTAGTTTTGGTCTCTACAGAGTTAGTAGTTTGGAGGTTTTACTCAGATGTGAATAACATGAATCTTTATAGATTTAGTGCTGATTATTCTGAGCCTAAATTCTCATGAGAGTAAATAAGGAGGTTCAGTATGTTCTCCACCATTTGCTTCATTATTGTGTGTACTGGTTTTACTGGTTGTGTTGGAGCTGAGGCACAACTGCTAAAAACTAAATCTTACATTATCAGCTCTATTAGTAACATTACACTCTCAAACGTACATGAATGAAAAGTGTTAAGATTTTAGAGAGAATTAACAGAATTTGAAGTAAATATTACAGTAGCTTTTCCACCAAATGAACACATTTAACAAATGGTAAAGATGGTCTGATTAACACAAAATAATGAGTTTAGTTTTAGTTGTAAAAAATTATATCTAGTAGAAGCTCACAAAGATCTAGATATGTTTATTTGTATAGCACCTTTCATACACAGTGGCAATTTAAAGTGCTTTGGAAAAGCATTAAAACATCACTGAGATACAATTAAATGACATTAAAACAAGAGAGATAAAGTGCTTTACAAATTAAGAGCATGAAAAACTAAAAGAAAATATAACTTAAAAAGTGCAATAAGAAACATAAAAATACAGATTTTAAAATAAAGATTTTAAAACATTGAGGCTAAAGAGCAGTACTAATAGAGTGCAAAAACTAAGAGCTCAATCACAGGCACAAAAAAAGAAAAGCAAAACGTTTTGAACCTGGATTTAAACATTTCTACATTTGGGGCAGATCTAATATTTCCTGTCAGTCTGTTCCAGTTCCAGTTTTATACAGTGTAACAGCTAAATGCTGCTTCACCATGTTTAGTTTGGATTCTGGGCTCAACTAGAGGAACTGAGTCCATGGATCTAAGAGATCTACTGGGTTTATTTTCTCTAAACATATCTGAGATGTATTCTGGGCCGAACCCATTCAGTGATTTATAGACTAGTAGCAGCACTTTAAATTCTATTCTGTAACTAACCGGAAGCCAGTGTAGAGATTTTAGAACTGGAGTGATGTGCTCAGTTCTCAATTAAATTAAATTCAAAGAGCTTTATTAGCATGACTGTTGAAGAGGTTACAGTATTGCTAAAGCATTTGAAATATGTTTATATAATTATACAAAACTAAATAACTTTAGGAAAAATATTAAATTTTAGATAATAATAAAACAGAAGCATAAAAAGGAAATCAGAATAAAGGCAGATGTAGAAGAATAAAGATTAAACATTGTCTCTGTGTGGGTCCATCAGGGTTGTTCTTGTGTTTGGTTGTATCAGTCCGTGTCTCTCAGATTGTGGCAGGCAGATACACTGTACATCTCACAATAAATGTTTTTAATTAAAATATAATAATAAAAAACAAAAACATATTGACAACTAGATTACTGCTCCTTTATTTGTGTCCATCTTTAGAGAACTACTCTCTGAAATTCTTGTTAAATTTGAGCAGTAGTCGATTTTCCAAGTTAGTCGAGTTTATCCTTGTTGGCTTTTCAGTGAACAGCGGTCCAGCACAGCTGAAGAGACGCTCACAGGCGGCTGAGGCAGGCAGACCAGTGTTGAGTTTTAGAGAAAGCTTTTTGATGTGTGGAAATGAATTCAGCAGATCTATCTTATTTGAGGTACAGGCAAGGTACCTGTCCAGTTCTCCTGTACCTTGTGACTTTTTGGACTTTAATGAGAAGAAGAAAAAATCATCTTCATCTGATGAATTGTGCCTGACTTGCTCCAACACAGCCTCTGCCATCTGGTCATCTGGTGGGCACATCTTGGAGGATGTCTCCAGTCTGCTGAGTTTTGCTTGTAGCTGGATGATCACTGGCAGGAGCAAACCCATGTGTGTGTTGGTTTCAGACTGAAGGATGTTTAAAGCCTGCACCACAGGCTTCATCACAGGACAGTACTCAGTCAGGAAAGCGACTTCAACCGGAAAGCGACCTGTATGACATAAAGCAAATGTAGACAACTTGTAGTAAATTTCCTGCAGGAATAGATGTGGAATGTCCAGTCAAATAGCATCCTCCCCCTTCTCTTCTATGATACGTATGATTCTCTCCTCAGACATGTATGGAGAGTTCCACCGAGTTGGACATGGCCGAATGAGATGGAGCTTGCAATTATCTTCCACAAATTCGGCTGCTATGTATGACCGACCCGATTTGTTCCAGATTGCTTGGCATTTCGCAAAGGCTGCACGTGATAGCTGTTTGTATGTATCATTCTTCTCTTCTGCCATGGCAGCATCTGTAGTCGCAACTAAGTTTAACAGGTGGCAGGCACATCTTTGATGTGGAGGAAGCTGGTACTCAAGACCGTTGTCTTGTTCCAGGATGCTGAATGCGTCCATGTATTCAGCTTTGGGCTCCTCAGAAGAAGAGTCTTGGTCTGACTCTGCTTCCTCAGGTTGGCTTTGCTCACCAAACACACTAAATGCTTTAATGAAGTTTGAGCCACTGTCTGTTGTGGTTCTTACCACTTTCCCCCTTATTTCGTATTGGCAATGAATGTCATCAAGGGCACTCGATAAGACATCAAATGTGTGGGACCCTTTCAACCTCTTGCAAGCAAGTGCAGCAGATTTCCTCTCCAAGGTTTCCTCATCTATCCAGCGAGTTGTGACCCCTATGTAACTTTGCTGGTGTGCTGTCCAACAATCTGTAGTGGTGGCGACATAGCTTACTTTACTGAGGTGTGACATCAAAGTCTTCCTCATCTGATGGGCAGCTTCCTCTGTTCTGTTCCGGACAGTGGGTCTGGAAATGACCTTGCATTGTGGGTTCAGTGTCAATATAAGTTCTTTAAAAGCAGGTTGTTGAACCACAGAAAATGGATGAAGACCCTCACAAATAAAGTAAATAATGAGCCTGTCAACCTTTGCCTGTAGCACGTGTCTGTTTGCACCCACTGCCATCACATCATTTATTTTTGCTTGCTTGCATGGGGTGTCTGGTGGTTCCTAGGTTCGCTTCCGTGTTGTCACAAGGTCAATAAAGGCCTTCAGCTTTGATGGATGTTTCCTCTGTGAACAAAATAGTTTACAGTGGGGCCAAAAAGTATTTAGTCAGCCACTGATTGTGCAGGTTCTCCTACTTAGAAAGATGAGAGAGGTCTGTAATTTTCATCATAGCTACACTTCAACTATGAGAGACAAAATGAGAAAAAGAAATCCAGGAAATCACATTGTAGGATTTTTAAAGAATTTATTTGTAAATTATGGTGGGAAATAAGTATTTGGTCACCCACAAACAAGCAAGATTTCTGGCTTTCACAGACCTGTAACTTCTTCTTTAAGAAGCTCTTCTGTCCTCCACTCGTTACCTGTATTAATGGCACCTGTTTGACCTCGTTATCTGTATAAAAGACACCTGTCCACAGCCTCAAACAGTCAGACTCCAAACTCAACCATGGCCAAGACCAAAGAGCTGTCGAAGGACACCAGGAAGAAAATTGTAGACCTGCACCAGGCTGGGAAGAGTGAATCTACAATAGGCAAGCAGGTTGGTGTGAATAAATCAACTGTGGGAGCAATTGTAAGAAAATGGAAGACATACAAGACCATTGATAATCTCCCTCGGGGTCAAGATCTCATCCCGTGGGGTCAAAATAATCATTAGATCGGTGAGCAAAAATCCCAGAACTACACGGAGGGACCTGATGAATGACCTGCAGAGAGCTGGGACCAAAGTAACAAAAGCTACCATCAGTAACACACTACGCCGAGAGGGACTCAAATCCTGCAGTGCCAGGCGTGTCCCCCTGCTTAAGCCAGTACATGTCCAGGCCCGTCTGAAGTTTGCCAGAGAGCATATGGATGATCCAGAAGAGGATTGGGAGAATATCATGTGGTCAGATGAAACCAAAATGGAACTTTTTGGTAAAAACTCAACTCGTGTTTGGAGGAAGAAGAAAAACCCAAGAACACCATACCTACTGTGAAGCATGAGGGTGGAAACATCATGCTTTGGGGCTGTTTTTCTGCAAAGGGGACAGGACGACTGATCCGTGTTAAGGGAAGAATGAACGGGGCCATGTATCGTGAGATTTTAAGCCAAAACCTCCTTCCATCAGTGAGAGCATTGAAGATGGAACGTGGCTGGGTCTTCCAGCATGACAATGATCCCAAACACACCGCTCGGGCAACGAAGGAGTGGCTCCGTAAAAAGCATTTCAAGGTCCTGGAGTGGCCTAGCCAGTCTCCAGACCTCAACCCCATAGAACATTTGTGGAGTCCGTGTTGCCCAGCGACAGCCCCAAAACATCACTGCTCTAGAGGAGATCTGCATGGAGGAATGGGCCAAAATACCAGCTACAGTGTGTGCAAACCTGGTGAAGACTTACAGGAAACGTTTGACCTCTGTCATTGCCAACAAAGGTTATGTTACAAAGTATTGAGTTGAACTTTTGTTATTGACCAAATACTTATTTTCCACCATAATTTACAAATAAATTCTTTAAAAATCCTACAATGTGATTTCCTGGATTTTTTTTCTCATTTTGTCTCTCATAGTTGAAGTGTAGCTATGATGAAAATTACAGACCTCTCTCATCTTTCTAAGTAGGAGAACCTGCACAATCAGTGGCTGACTAAATACTTTTTGGCCCCACTGTATATGTTCACATTAAAACACACATTTACTATATATGCTTTGTCTGTGTTATATTGACTTGTGACGACTGTATTTTGTAACTTGTGAACATCTCTGCTGTGATGGGTGTGTGGGAGACATTTCCAGTTAATGCCTGAATCTTTAGATTTGATGTCCAACAAATGTATGTGGAGGTGTCTACATACTTCTGACAATGTTTAACCATACTAAACCCTGTTGAAATAAATCAGTTCTTGTTGAACATCAGGGCCTGATAAATGTCTTTTAGCTGAATTGGTAGAAATGTTATTAATCAAATTTCATTTGTTTGTGGAAAACCTTCCCAGAAGAGTGGAGACTGTTATTCCATCTCTATATTGATGACTGATTTTAAAATACATTGTCCTGCATGGTCATGGTCAGCTGTTCACATACTTTGTCATGTTTTTAGTTTTTCTTCAAGTAAATCATTCATGTGTTTTAGCTGTCAGTTCTATGACCACAAGGTGGCAGTATTACATCTGAGTGACACATTCAGAGATTTAATCATTTTAATAAAACCACAGACGAAAATGACTAAAGATCAAAGACTTTTGATAGATGCAATTTTAGAATTTTTTAAATGTTCTTCACACCTCAGACAGAAGTGTAATAATGAATGAAGGAGCATAAATATGTGGACGTGGTTGGTGTTGAAAGGAACAATCTGAAATAATTCCTTCACAAAACCTTCATATTGCTGTTTGAGAGTGGAATCACCTCTGAACTTTATCTTCTGGTTTGGAGAAAATATCTAGTGTTGGTGCTACTGATGTTCTCCTTATTCACATGTATTTACTCTGAGGTCTGATCTTTCCTCCTGAAGGTGAATAAAATAACGTGTGTATGTGTGATGATCTTCAATTCTTAATTTCTTAATGAATCCTTAGTGTTACAACAAGAAGTGTTTATTCACATTTCTAAAGGGGTGCAGCTTTAATTTAAGAAGTAAAACCAGCCCCCCAACAACCAACCAAAAGCAGCTAATTATAATGAGTAGAAGCTAAAGTGAGAGAACATGGGGGTGAAAGTGAGATTTGCATGAAGACGGCTGAGTGATCTGCTTTCTCCCAGAATAGAGCAGCACTTTCACCAGATGTTCAACTTCCTTCATCCAAACTCACTGAAGCACAACACACAGCACTGAATCTCCAGCTAAAGATCTTCTCTCCTAACACTCATCATGATGATGAACTAGAAGAAAAGACCAGACAATGTCCAAAATCAAGCTTTATTTCAGCACAGCAAAACTACAGGAAGAGCAACAGGACACTGAACAGAGGAAAGACAGAAATGCAGCATTGTGTAGAACTGAAACTCCATTGTAGAAGCATGTGGAAGTGTCTCCATGTTCAGTTCTATCTGGGAGCTGCTAGCCTTCACACTGGTTCTTTCTGAATATGACGGGATGATCGACACCACCGTGAGAGACCTTACAGCCAAACTCCTCCCCCTTTTCCCACTGTGCTTTGCTGAGGGTCAGGGTGCTGCCACGCCTCCAACTGCCCCCTTTCAGTTCTTCTGCTCCGGTCACCACCCCGTCCTGCAGCACTGTGCCATCCACCGTCCAGCTCACCAGCGCCCCCTGTGGAGAGTAACCAGACAGCAGGCAGAGCAGCGAGGCCGATCCCTCAGACAGCTGCAGAGAGGAGGGAGGGAGCAGAGACACGGACGGCTTCACCGTGGGACCGGCTGTACAGGAGAAACAGAACAAAAAGTCCCATTTAGAAACGTTTCCACATCATTTCCTCCTTACTGCTTATTAAGCATCCAGACTGGAAACCTTCATCTGTGTTCAATCATCAATGCAGTGCTGCTGCACACTGTTCTCACATCACTGCAGTTCAGTAGAAACATCTGCAAGCTTCTGTTAGCACAGATTCAATATCAACTCTTATTACTTTAGCATTCAACACAACTGACTGCAGCACATCCAGATGTAGCTGATTACAGAAATATTCATTGTTTAGCACAAACACACAGCAGCATTCGTCTGGATTTTACATCAGCACCAGTCACTCGTACCAGTTTACACCAAACTTCATCAACCAGAGACCAGCTTTATATTTACCATCAAAAACACCTGCGCATTTATTCAGTCTTTAATATTCAGAAACTGTAAGTATTTAGTAAAGGTTGAATATTTAGTAATTGTATATATAGTGTTAGGATAAATCTTTTGTTCAAAAGGTCCTGAAGAAAGCAGTCGAAGGAAGTCCAGAAAGTACTCTTTAAAACACTTTATTAAGTGTAAAAATAATCTGTGAATATATATCAGAGCTAAGCCGGCCGGCGCTCCTTACTCCTGCAGTCTAGACACCCCACGTAAGAAAGAGAGGCAGATCTGAGCCCGCCATCCCTTTTTTTAAACTAGTCTAGGTTCCTCCTACGCCGCTGCTGTTGGAGCCAATGAAATGTGCTAAAAAGCCCCGGGCTCCGCCTCCCCCCTTCGGTATGAGTCAGGGGGGGGGGATCCGGGTCACCGCGTCATTTTGAACAATAGACCATGTGGTCTGGATGTAATTTATGTTTAATAATGATATGTTAAAAACCTAACCAGCCCCCCTTGAAAGCATTTTAATGCTTTCACAATAACTTTTAACTATAGGTTAGGTGTTTCTAGATCCCAGGAGATAAGGATCGCTGTCAGCAACCCCCCAATTTAACCCCCTACATGGCCACTGGGCTGAATTTTATACAATAAAACGTTTCTAAAAATAAAAAGGCTACCAGTTAAACTAAAGGAACCGTACCTATCGCAACAGCTCCTAACCCTAAAACAAACAAACAAACAAAAAATAATAAAAACAGGAAATCAAAATAAAGTAATTTAAAAAATAGGAAATCAAACACGAGAAAAATAAAATAAAAACAATGGGTGCGTGGCTTCCACAGGAAGTCCGTTCAGGTTGTCCTCCACCAGACAGAGCTGCAGATATTCAGAAGGGGCCCATAGCTCCTGTGTCTCTGCATGACTCCTAATGTCTTATGGATTCTCCCCTGTCGGCCTTACCTGTTTCCACAGCAACACAAACATTTCCTAAAAATAGCAGAGTACCAAACATATATACATTGTAAACAATCCTGAACTAACCCCTTGCGTTTTGCAGCTAAACTATGTGTGTTGCACTTAACTAGTGTTTTCAAAGATGGTCTATGTGTCTGCGAACTATATGTTTATGTTTTTTTCTCCTAGTCTAACTAAATTCTCCCCCCTCGTCTTGTTCCGCTCCGTTGATTCCGCTGGACTCTTCTTCCACATAGTCGGTTTTGTCGGGCTTTTCTGCTGTGGGTTGTTCCCTGTAGGCAGGTCCAGTTAGTGCCACTTCTGTCCCTTGGAGTGGGTCTTCCAGTCCCCTCAGTGTCTGCCTCTGCCAGTCCTTCCAAGTCTCCTTCCTTCATCACGGTGTGTGATTAGTAGTGCTGGTCCTCTCTCCTCATCTTGTCTGGTCGGTTTTACCTTTAATTAAGCAGAGTTAGTAGCACTTATACTGCTCGAAGTGGGTCTTCCGGCCCACCTTCAAGGGTATCCTCCTCATCATCATCTACCTGATATCTCGACAAATCAGCCAACACCATCTGGATAACTGGTGGATCCTGCCCCCCTCTGCTTCCTCTACTCACTATATCTATTAAAAATTTTTCTATTAATACCCTGATGCACGGGATACCACAACAACAACATATCACTAAAATTACCAATCCTACGCATGCTGACATCACCAAATTTGCAATAACTCCCTTCCATGGCCCAAACATCCCTTCTAGCCACTTAACCCATTCTTACACACATACAATCATACAACAGACAAACATATAAGCTACTTACCCAGCCCTCACCGCAGCCACCCCACTCCCAACATCGGGATACACAGCCACGGTGAGCTTAGACACCACTGCCGCAAGGCTTTCTGGGTAAAGCCCGTGCCAGACCCAGTGGCGACGCTACACTGTCCCCTCCCTAATGGTCAACCGTCCCGGTGACCCACTCACCAGCGTCCACTGGGTGGCTCCATGTCTGGACCGCACCCCATTACACTGCCGAGTCGCTCTTCCACCCACTGCTGGACCGGGCACCCTGCCCCTGCAGCCACCTGGGCTAGCGCACTCGGACAGACCGGGCATATTGGCTCACCAAACCATCAGAGCCACCCAAACACCACGATCCCACTTCTGACACCAATGTGGCGCCGGCGAGTAAGGAAGGTTAGCGTCAGGGCCGCAAGTGAGCTGCCTTTGGCAGTTCATTCAGTGTTTTAGCGACAGACACCCATTCATACACACATCCCTTCTGAAAAATGTCCCCTGTTTATCGGTTCTGGTTTGTTGCTCCTGAAACAGGTGTAATTGTCTTTATAAGCTTTGATGTTGGTTGGAGTTGGTTCCTGAGTTAGTGGGTGAGACATGGATAAATTCTCTATGTGTTAAATTAGACATTTTAGACCGCTTTAAACAACCTTTCGAGCAAAATCTGTAACACGTATTAAGACAAAGATAAACTGGTTTTAACGAGACACACCCTAGAACAGAAGATTCCTGCCTAGTCGAAGAATACGAGTATTCTTTTAACATTCACTGGCACAACTCACTCGGTTGTCCAAACACAACTCAGACAAGAGAACGTAAACCTCAGTACAACAACAGTGTCTACTGGAAACAAACAATTACTTCACCGCGACCGACAATGGCCCTATGGAAACAAACATATAGTTCAGGGCAATCGACAGTGATCCCCTGGAAACAAACAATTACTTCACCGCGACCGACAATGGCTCTATGGAAACAAACATATAGTTCAGGGCAATCGACAGTGATCCCCTGGAAACAAACATATACTTCACCGCGACCGACAATGGCCCTATGGAAACAAACAATCACTTCACCGCGACCGACAATGGCCCTATGGAAACAAACATATACTTCAGGGCAATCGACAGTGATCCCCTGGAAACAAACAATTACTTCACAGCGACCGACAATGGTCCTATGGAAACAAACATATAGTTCATTACTTGTCTCTCATACTGCATTAACCCTTCCTGCTATATAAAATTCCCCTTCAAACAGTTCAAACTGATCAGAGCAGAAGGTGCATACACATTACATATAACATTTTCTACACTTATTCTACTTCATCATCGCCGCATGCTAGAGAGCCTTCAAATTTTCTAAATCACATTTTTCCCAATACAAATCACCAATCCACTATTTATTATTTACTCTGCCATACTTAAAATAACAGCTCTGCTATATCAACTTCCATCAGTCCTACAAACCCCTGACTTACATTATTCATTCATTCAGATTTTTACCCCAACTTTTGGTCACTGGTACTAACACACCTCCTGCTTCTAACAATACAGACTCCATTTCCCACAATCCAACAGACTCTCACATGACCATCTCCTGCTCCTAGTCAGCCAATCCCTCATGCTCATCATCACCAGCGCTTTGATCCACTTTGGCTTTCTTGAATCACATTAAACTCTACTTAAACAGTTCCATTTAGTTAACTCACTGCAAAGTACTACCAACCTTACTGTAAAATACATTTAAAACCTCTATAAGATGTTACCGAACCCCTCACTTTTTATTATGGAACTCAGATCTTCAGGTGGATGTCTATTAAAACACACTACTGTCCCACACGGGCTTGAGATTTCACTGCATAACGTCTCCATCCAGTCTCACATCAGCTTTCCCTTCCTCTTGTCTGATGATGTCATTACTTTGGCATTCTGTACCTCAGCACCCCATATGCCTCTTGAACACTGCTTTACTCAAACATCAGAATGCAACAACAGCCATGACACACATCTGCAAGATCTGGTATTCATAATTTTTACATCATCTTTGGTACTGCATAAGTGTCCACCATCCTCAGCCAGTACACAGTAGATTAAATATCAGACTTCTCTTTACTCATGCAGGGCCTGCAGTTTATGGCCTCAACCCCCCACTGGGTTGCTGTGTGTCTGTGAAACCTATGGCCTGGGTCTCCAGTCACCCCCCTTCATGTACTTCTCTCCTAACAAGTTATTTTCTTCTCACTGTTTCCTCAATCTTTAAATTGCACTCGTCTGCCACTCATCTATGATCATGCATAGTATTGCCACAAGGTTTACTGCACCACATTGAACCAATCTAACTTCTTCAATAAACTATATAGTATAAAATGAGTGAGTTGACCTGATCAATTAGCTAGAAAAGATTCATCGGATACAACACAAGCATCAAATATTACCAATTGCCAATTAACAATTTCCAAAAAATATTACCAATTAAATTGAATCTTACCGGAGTCCGTGTAAGCAATTATATTTAATCTCCTGAGACCCGAGCTTTGATTTTTTCAATGCATTTTTCCTATTCCTTTTGTTTTTAACCTTATTAGTTGGGCGACACGGTGGCTCAGTGGGTAGTACCGTCGCACACTGTCACAGCAAGAAGGTCCCCCCTCCGCGGAGCCCGCATGTTGTCGGCTTTCCCCGGGTGCTCCGGTTTCCTCCCACAGTCCAAAGACATGCCAGCGAGGCGAACCAGAGACACTGAACTGTCCATGTCTGTGCCCGATATAACCTGAATCCCGTGCAATGAGCAACCACCGTTTCCTGTCATAAATGCAACCAAAGTGCAAAACATAACGTCAAAATCTCAATAAAGAAGCAAACAAACTTTATTAGTGTTCTAGTACTTTTGCTACCACTAGCTGGCAGACAAAAGTGTCCACTAATGGGGACAATCGATCGAAGTTTAGCAGGTCAAGGAATAAGGCATAACAAAACCAAAATTTAATGTCCTCATATGTGAGGTAAGACTGAAGATTACCTTCACCAGGCGTCCCTAAATCTGCATGCATATACGTACCTGAATCTGCATGCATATCCGTAGGTCTGCCAGTCCAGCTGCCCCAGCACAATGTATCACAGGATTTAATACACAAAGCAGCATATTAAACATAAATTCTTATTCCTGCCATAATACTCCCCCCTTTTTCAAATTTTACAATCAAATCTTGAAAATAAAATATTAAATAAACCTTCTAAATGTGTTTATCCTGTTGGAAAGCACAGAATTTTAAAGTTAGTTCAATCAAAGTCTGGTGTTAGCTGGACCTGTAAACAAATAATGTCGTTAGTGAGCAGTGGAAGGTGTGCAACAGCTTTGTCGGCAGTGTCACCTCTGGCATTGTCCTGTAAAATTGGAACAAAACTTTACTTAAATAGTTCCACTTAAATTGAATAGGAGGGACAATGACACAAAGTATCATTTGCTAAAATTTTAACTAAGCCCACTTGTTTCCTGTCTGTTGCAGCATCTCTGGATGCAAATCCTTTCACAAACATTTCCAATTCAGGATTCCTATCAGGCCCAGAAAAAATAGATAGAGTAATACAGTCATGATGTTCACCATCTCCTGCAATTAGTAAAAAGTGGTAGGATTAAGTACATTACAGCATTTGATAATAATGTTAAATTTTAGAAGTACACTGTAGTATTTATACAATCATTATCTTGATACGTGAGATGTTTTCCTTTCAGTTATAGAACATAATTTGGCACTAACCGAGTTAGATAAGTATAACCCTCAAGATCACCTATTATAACTACGGATATTTCTGTATCAGACAAAGACAGAAAGAAAATTCTGCACAAATCCAGAAGGGATCAGAGTCCCTGTCTTGTACAGAAATAGTGGTACCTTCTGGCATTATTTCCAATTTAATTCAAGAGGCAAACAAATGATCACACCTCATAAGATTTATAGGGCTATGAAATCTCACTCTTTACAACTACACAATATTTTAGAAACAGTAACATATTAGCTTTTACCTTTTAACTTGTATTCAGCATTTGTACACAGAGAAAAACACGACCTCACTCTCAAATAAACATAAGCTTTGACAATATATAATCTAATATATTACCATATGTCCTAATCAGAGGTGGAAAGAGTACCAAAAAGTGTATTCAAGTAAAAGTACTATTACTTTAATTAATCTTTACTTAATTACAAGTAAAGTTACTACTCTGAAAATCCACTCAAGCAAAAAGTAGAAAGTAACTCATTTAAAATGTACTCACCGAGTAAACAGCAGGGGGTCTCCTCTGTGTAATGTAAACGGGAGTGGATACAAACCTCAACAGTAGTTTTTAATTCAAATGTAATAGAAGAAATGTTGTCCTTAACTCAAAAGCAATAGAAGAAACATGATGATACAACAATTAAAACAGTTAGGGATATGTAATGTGTCATTTCAAATGACATAAAACTTTTTCAAAGACACCCACTAGCGATGTGTCGTAAAATGATTCGAATCCATGAATCGGCTCTTCTAACCGAAACAAAGGAACCGACTCTTCCGGCAGTCGCCATGTAAACACGCGGCTCTTCAAAAGGAACCGAGACAAAAGACTCGACTCCCTGTCGCAACTCACTGAATTCGCGATTTCTTTAGCGGTTTTTATTTTTATTTTGCTCGGTAACAGATGCTATTCAAAATGTAACAATTACTAATACAAAACATACTTAAGCAAAAGCAAAATTACAGTCTGTGAAATGTGCTTTAAAAACTACTGTGTTACAGTAACCAGTGCGATCAGAGCGGTAACACTAAAGCACTGGATTCGTGTATGTATGTGTATTGATCGAATTTGTTTAAAATCATATCCCCGCTATTGAAACATTCCCCACTTGCGACATATTGATGTCGAATTATTGCCCAGCATTACCCCACACATTAAAACAAAAAACAATATAACAATCTCTCAACAATACATGCAAAGCTCCTAACACGATTAACAAGCGTTGGGTTAGTCAAAAATTTTTTTAATCTTATTCACTATAACAACTCTGATTAACTATTTGTGTGAAAATGTCCTGTCACACATGGATGAATTCCACTCGTTCCTGGTTTAAGAACCTTAAAGTTCAAGAGCGCTATCTACCTTAAAACACACTTAATAAGGTACCATACATACTTCATCTTAACTCAGTTATCTTAAGATTATAAAAATAAAGTTGATTATAAAATTAACTGCAGTACTTACCCAATCCAGGCGTACAAAGACAAAGATAGCCGATGGACAAGATACGGCAAGCTGCTCACATAGAGCCAAAAATGGCGGATACACAGAAAACCACGCTCAGCTCTCCCAGAGCCAAAATGGTGGACAGACAGAAAACCACGCTCAGCTCTCCCAGAGCCAAAATGGTGGACAGACAGAAAACCACGCTCAGCTCTCTGGTCCAAAATGGCCGCCGAACAAAAGAAACCACGCTGCGCAACCCAGTGCCAAAATGGCGGACAGACAGAGCCAAAATGGCGGATAGACGGGAGACCACGTTGCATTCCCAAGACAAAATGGCGTACAGACAGAAAGCCACGCTGCGTTCTCAAGAAACAAAATGGCGCCGACAACAAAAGAAACCACGTTGCACATCCAGCACACGGTTTCACAGACAAACATACACAGAGACTTACTGACAAACAAAACTCCTGATGTACTGTTTTTCGAACCTGATTTAGAATTTAAAGTAGTCTAATTAACCGAACCCCGCTCCCATAACAGTCAGGTCCGAATTTAGAATAATCTTAATGATCAAATCTAGTTTCCAGCACCAAAAGATTCTTTCAAGATTAAACGGCGCTCCGTTACCGTAACAGACAAGCCCGTATATAGGACAATCTTATAGATCGAATCCCGTTTCCAGCACCGGCAGATTCTTTCAAGATTTCCCACACGAATTTACGAATTCCGCTCCCATAACCGACAAATTCGTTATAATTTAGAACTATCAAATTAATTAAACCCCGCTCCCGTAACAGTCAGGCTAATTAAAATGTAGAACAATTCGAATTAGACGAGTCTCGCTCCCATAGCCGACAGACTCCCCTTTCCCTCCAATAGTGTTCCATACACAATGGCGCCCTTAACATTTATTTTAACCGGTTTGGTTCAAATTCAGATATCAGGAAACACAAATTTTTTAGCTCCAACATATATTCACAGTTTTAAACTATCTAATGATACTTTAGTAATTTAATCAGACACTTACGGAATCTGTGATTCACTTTCACACTCAGTACACTAAATAATAAATGCATCTAATATATATACAGAGAACGTCTGTTTACCTTAAGGGGGCGCGCCTCGTACTGAGTACAAAAGATATTTTCAGAATTCCTGGTCTTACCTCAGTCAGCTGAATTAATTCTGATGCAATCCTCAGACCTCTTGAACCATCCTCTGGCTACCATTTGTTAGGATGAATCTTTTGGTTCAAAAAGATCCTGAAGAAAGCAGTCGAGAAGTCCAGAAAGTACTCTTTAAAACACTTTATTAAGTGTAAAAATAATCTGTGAATATATATCAGAGCTAAGCCGGCCGGCGCTCCTATTCTCCTGCAGTCTAGACACACCACGTAAGAGAGAGAGAGAGCGAGAATCTTTCTCTGCGCCAGTTTTTAAACTCAGCTAGGCTCCTCCTCCTTTACTGCTGGTGGAGCCAATGAAATGTGCTAAAGTGGCCCAGGCTCCGCCCTCTGCCAAGAGATTATGGCAGCCGGTCATTTTGAATAGACCATGTGGTCTGGATGTAATACTTCCCATATTAAATGTACGTTTTTATGTTCCGAAAAACCTAACAACTTATAACTATTTACATTTTTACTTCAGGATGTAGAAGGAATGGAAGGTGAGGTATTTATTTTTACTCTGTTTATATATAAAAGTGTATAAGCTCTAGTATTTGTGAGGATTTATCAGGATTTATGATAAAAATGAGATAAAATTCATTCCAGTCAGATACATTTTGATCAAACTGAATATTTAGCACAAACGGCTAACTGTAACCGTTTTGCAGGAATCGACTCCCTTGCTATCCAATGCGTGAAATTTGAGTCAACTCGTTAGAATCGACTCTTTTAGGAATTGAATCCTGATGTTTCCAGTGCTTGAGACCAGAGAATCGACTCCCATTTAAGAGCCATTAGCATTAGCTCACATTTCGGTAAATTGTACACTATAATTAGACTATATAAAGGAAATACACAGTAAATCACAAAGTGAATTGTGTTATTTAATGAATTAAATGTTATTTTTACTTTTGAGAAGCAACTAACAGGCAAGATTTGATTTACTCTTTTTAACTGAACCAGTTCACCTGAAGCTGTGAGCAGCAACATGAACCAACCAGGTAAAAACATTCAGTTTCATTTCATCTTTTCTTTTTCTACCATTAAAACAATCATTAAAAATGTGAAATATGGAACAGTAAGTTAAAGTATAAACTATGAAATCCATCAGTGATAAAACAAACACAATATTAGAACATTTAAAGTATTAAAACACTTACAGTATGATTAGAATAAATATATAAACACATTACAGAGGTTTAAATAAAAAATGTATTTAATGAGTCAATATCAGCTCTTAATAAAAATGTTCAGTGTAATGAATGTTGATCTTGTAGGTTTGGAGCTACGTGTTTGTTTGTAAAGCTCTAATAATCTGTTATATTAAATATAAACACATTGTTACAGCTGGATATAATAATAATAATAAAAATAATAATCTTGTGCTACAGTTCTTTACTGTCTTGTTCCTCCTTCTGGTCTCTTGGTCGCCTCTCTTACTCATGTTTAATGGATTATTGTTCTCTAGAATTCAGCTCATCAGGAACATTTCCAACACAAAACGTGTCCATACATTTGTGCTTCACACTTTACACAACATACAAACAACAGATGCTGATATAATAAAGTTTTATTGTTTTATACACATTAATATACACCAGGATTCAATACAAATCAATAATTAATCATGATTTCATTGATATAACTGTACACATGATTAAAATCAGAATGTGGTTTAATAATATCAGATGAACCTGTGACTGATCTGAGTGAATTAGATGTTGAATGTACAGGACGAGCGCCGTGTCTCCAGAGTCTGATCATAATAACAATCTATTCAGCATCAGAAACACTTTCTTCTTGTGATTAAAACCTTTTCTACAGTTTCTCACTCGTGTCATGATGTCTGAATCCTGCACAGTTTCATTTTCTCATTCACATCCTGTACAGATGTTTTAATCACATCTGTAAATCACCTCTGTGCTCATTTGAATTGTACTGTAGAATGATTGTTATGTAAAATGATTCTCCGTTCCTTAACATTAAGGAGATACACGGAACATCCCAGAAATAATCGCTGCTTTGAATCTCTGTGTTCAACTGAGTTTATCATCAAAACCTGAAAAATAATAAAAGAATAAATTAATAACAGCTTTTTTTGCTAATAACATTTCTGATATTCTGCACTGTAGAGGGAGAAATATGCAAATCCCTTCCAATCTTCCTTTGAGGTTCATTGTTTTTAAACATTTCAATCATTTTCTCACACATTTGTGGACAAACTGGATCTTCTGATCATCTTTACTCATCAGAGACTCTCAGCCTTTCCTGGATGCTGCTTTTGTACCAAACCATGATTATAATCACCTGTTCACATCACCTGTTTGGAATCACATCATTGTTTTAGTTTTTTTCACCTTATTACTAGCCCTAAATTTCTTCCGCACCAACTTTTTTGGAACAGTAGTTACTCATTACACAAGATTTATCAGTTCACAAGTTTATTATCAAACACAGTCATGGATGATTTTGTATCTTCAGTTCACCTTACTTGCACATCTGTCTGATACACAGTATAGATTTTTTTTCTTCTTCATTTTCTCACCTCTGCACCTTCTTTGAAACCATTTTAATATTGAATTTTACAAAATATAAAAATAACACAGAAAAAACACCATCCGCTGTCCGAAGGTTTGCTTATTGTATATACACTATATTGCCAAAAATATTTGCTTGCCTGCCTTCACACCCATTCTTAATCCATAGGGTTTAATATGACGTTGCCACCCTCTGCAGCTATAACAGCTTTAACTCTTCTAGTAAGGCTTTCCACAGGGTTTAGGAGTGTGTTTATGGGAATTATTGACCAGGTCAGACACTGATGTTGGACGAGAAGGCCTGGCTCACAGTCGCCACTCGAATTCATCCCAAAGGTGTTCTATCAGGCTGAGATCAGGACTCTGTGCAGGCCAGTCAAGTTCTTCCACACCAAACTTGCTCATCCACGTCTTTATGGACCTTGTGCTTTGTGCACTGGTGTGCAGTCATGTTGGAACCAGAAGGGGCCATCCCCAAACTGTTCCCACAAAGTTGGGAGCATGAAATTGTCCAAAATCTCTTGGTATGCTGAAGCATTAAGATTTCCTTTCACTGGAACTAAGGGGCCGAGCCCAACTCCTGAAAAACACCCATCCATCCATCCATTATCTTCCGCTTATCCGGGGTTCGGGTCGCGGGGGCAGCAACCTAAGTAGAGAAACCCAGACCTCTCTCTCCCCAGCCACCTCTTCCAGCTCAACTGGGGGGATTCCGAGGCGTTCCCAGGCCAGCTGGGAGATATAATCTTTCCAGCGTGTCCTGGGTCTTCCCCGTGGTCTCCTCCCAGCTGGACTTGCCTGAAACACCTTCATATATTTGGTCAATAACAAATGTTCATCTCAATACTTTGTAACATAACCTTTGTTGGCAATGACAGAGGACAAACGTTTCCTGTAAGTCTTCACCAGGTTTGCACACACTGTTTGTGGGTGACCAAATACTTATTTTCCACCATAATTTACAAATAAATTCTTTAAAAATCTTACAATGTGATTTCCTGGATTTTTTTTCTCATTTTGTCTCTCATAGTTGAAGTGTAGCTATGATGAAAATTACAGACCTCTCTCATCTTTCTAAGTAGGAGAACTTGCACAATCAGTGGCTGACTAAATACTTTTTGCCCCCACTGTATATGGAATATCTAATTTAGATTCTGAATAAATATAATGTGTTTTTTTTATTAGATGCAGGTATTTATATGGACATAAAGAAGTTACCAGCTGTAGTAAATCATAATTAGTAATGGGGGATTATAAAGCTATGCCACAAAAAACATTAAAGAACTGTGTACACTACCACATTAATTATTTAAGTGTATATTTTGACCACCAAACTCACAATAAACTTATAAAAGAAGTCAAATTCACCGAACAAGGATGGTGAGGAGCTCTTACCTGGGTTCTGGGTCTCTAACTCTAAACTTGAAAGGAGAATTCATAGATCTATCACTCTTCATGGAGATACAGCTGGGTACTGGAGAATCTGATCTCTGTACTGAGATTGGACTGATAATAAAACACAGTATAATTAGTCCGAGAGACAGTAAAAGTCGAAATGAACTGAATTTTTTATTTAGTACAGTTTCAAGTATTATTGGACTGTGAAAAAGTATTTGCCCCCTCATGATATCTTTCATTAATGCAAATTTGTTACAATTGCTTTTGATTAAAAAGTACAAACAAAAGTATATTATTTTTTGCTGGCTGATATGGAGATACAGGTGGGTACTGGAGACTAAATAGCCACACAAAACACATTACACACTGAACTGTGAGGAGCTCTTACCTGGGTCCTGGGTCTCTATCTCTAAACTTCAGAGGAGGATGCTTCATAGACTCATAACTCTTCATGGAGATACAGCTGGGTATTGGATAATCTGATCTCTGTACTGAGATTGGACTGATAAATAAAACATAGTACAATTAGTCTGAGAGACAGTAAGAATTTAAATTAACTAAATTATTTATTTAGTACATTTTCATGTATTATTAGGCTGTAAAAAGTATTTTTTTCATTAATTCAAATTTATTACAATTGCTTCAGATTAAACAGTACAAACAACAGTTTATTACTTTTTGCTGGCTGCTCTCAGCATACAGCCCACATGATTGTGCCCCATAGCTCATCAGTGAACATGCGCACAAGTGTTTTCAGCCACCCACTTGGTTAGATAAATGCTGGGGGGTCCCATGCTCACAAAATGAATACTGCTATTAAAAGTACTGGCGTTTGCATAACAGGTACAGGAAGAAGTTTGGAATGTATCAGACAATTTAATACAGCTTTCATATGTATTAATGCAACAATATTAGTTCTGAAGAGTCTCTAAACTTTAAAGGAGGATTATAGATCTATCACTCTTCATGGAGATACAGGTGGGTACTGGAGACTTAACAATACACACACAAAACACATTACACACTGAACTGTGAGGAGCTCTTACCTGGGTCCAGATGATGAATCTCCATCTTTAAACCTGAAAGGAGGATCCATAGATCCATCACTCCTTATGGAAATACAGCTGGGTACTGGAGAATCTGATCTCTGTACTGAGATTGGACTGATAAATAAAACACAGTACAATTAGTCTGAGAGACAGTAAGAATTTAAATAAACTGAATTATTTATTTAGTACATTTTCATGTATTATTGGGCTGTGAAAAAGTATTTGCCCCCTCATGATATCTTCAGAAGATGGTATCTCACCTCTGCTGGAGCGGTGTGGAACTTTCATCTTGGTGAAGCTCCATGTTTAAACATTAGTGGATTATTTGAGAAGATCACTGGTCATGAACATCCAGATTCTGTAGATCTGAATAAAGATGCAGTTTTAGCTTAGCTTAGTTTCTGAATATTTACTGAATAAACAAATCATCCAGGTAAATCTTATTATTATTAATCTTATTATCTTATCTACAAACATATTTCAACAGTTCAAATGTACAATCACTGAATTATTTTAATTTATAATCTTGATCAAACTGAACAGGTGCATTGTGGGTAAGTGAACATTTACAAACTTTAATAGTTACATTTACAGTAAAATAAGAAAATAGAATGAAACTGAACTATTATTAATCATGAGCATAAACAGCCCTGCTGAATGACTTTATCTAGTTACTCCAGCTAATGCTCTTTATTAATACACTTTATTACATTTATTACACACAGGGTTTAGAATGAATGTAAAGTACCATTAGATCTACTGTATGTCTGCTACAATATTTAATAGATATAAATAATATATAGTCATTTGATTGTAACCTATAATACTTAATAATAATTTTATATAAAGATCAAAAGTACTTTTATTTACAAAAACTACATATAAACACATTCAGTAATAATGTAATTGTACTAAAATAAAAAGCTTAATGATGATTAAAAGTAAAATGTAGAGAAGAAACTGACGGTACTAAAGACAGAACGTTACCAGAGTTCTGCTCTGATACTGAGAAGCTCTTCATTATTTCTCTTAGTTTTATATTAAAGATCGTTTACTGTAAGAAATAAATCTCACCTGTAGTGATCAGTGGAATATTTAACATGTTCTCTCAGGTAGAAATAAAAGATTTGAATGATTTTAATGTTCTGTGTGAAGGTGTGGACGCTCCAAACACTTTCACTATCAGGAACAAACATGTAGAGGTGTGTGTGGGTCACCAGGTACTTCAGATCGCGGTAAAGTTAGTTTTATATTGTTAGTTTTATATAGTTTTATATTGGACATTACAGCAGTAAAGTTAGTTTTATATTGGACATTTGCCTAACATTCGACTTTCTTTCTGCTCATTCTCGGCTAATAAACATCTCCAGTGAGGAAAATAAGTATTTGATACACTGATGCCGATTTTGCAAGTTTTCCCACCTACAAAGAATAGAGAGGCCTTTAATTTTTATCATAGGTACACTTCAACCGTGAGAGACAGAATCTAAAAAAAAATCCAGATAATCACATTGTATGATTTTTAAATAATTAATTTGCATTTTATTGCATGAAATATGTATTTGATACAATGGAAAAACAGAAGTTAATATTTGGTACAGAAACCTTTACAGAGGTCAGACGTTTCCTGTAGTTCTGTAGTAGATTTATTTTTTAGATTCTGTTTCTCACAGTTGAAGTGTACCTACGATAAAAAATACAGGCCTCCATTCTTTGTAGGTGGGAAAACTTGCAAAATCTGCAGTGTATCTAATACTTATTTTCCTCACTGTAAATATTAATGAAACTGCACGAACTGATACCTCAGTAAACAAGGAACAAACTACAATTACAATTTTTTATAAAAAAAAATTTCTGTTAATTTTTATATAACGTTATTTGGTAAATGTGAGGCGCATCTGTGTTGAAATACTAAGTAAGTGCTAAGGGAGCATCTATAAAGTGCTTGAAGCTGAGGTGTAGTAATTACCCAGAGGTATGTACCATTCAATACACCTACAGTATGGTTACAGGAAAAATCAAGAAATGCAACATTTGATATGATGAAGGTTGTAGTAGTTAACTAGTCACATGTACTAGTTACTACAACCACAATACAAATTAAAAGTTCTACAGCATGGGTACATTAACAAATCAAATATAAAAAAAAAATTAAAAAAAATCGAGAAACAAAATTGTGATAAAAACAAAGGTTGTAGTAGTTAACTAGTCTTCTTTACTAGTTACTACAACCACAATACAAATTCAAAGTCCCACAGCATGGGTACAGTAAGTAGTCAAATAATTAACAAAAATCGAGAAACACAAATTTTGATAAGATGAGAATTGTAGTAGTTAACTAGTCTCCTTTACTAGTTACTACAACCACAAAACAAATTAAAAGTCCAACAACATGGTTATAGTAATGAATCAAAAAATTAACAAAAATCGAGAAATGCAAATTTTGACATGATGAAGGTTGTGCTAGATAACTAGTCATTTGTACTACGTACTACACCCATATTACAAATTAAAAGTCCCAAGGCATGGGTACAGTAGGTAATCAAATATGTAAAAAGAATTAACAAAAATCAAGTAACAGAAATTTTGATTAGACGAAGGTTGTAATAGTTAACTAGTGACTTATACAACTTACTACAACTTAAAAGCATGAATATAGTAAGTAATCAACAAATTTATAAAATTAACAAAAAAAAAAAAAAACTTATTTTTTTACATGAAGAAGGTTGTAGTAGTTAAGTAGTGACCTGTACCACCTACTACACCCTTTGTCTAATTAAAATTTGTGATTTTATTTTTTATTTATTTTGATTCGTTACTGTACCTATAGTGTGGGACTTGTCATATTAAAATAAAAGTAAAATTTGCGTTACTCGATTAGAACTTACTTAGCATTTCAACGCAGATGTGCCTCACACTTACCAAATAACGTTAATTAAAAATGAACAGAAAAACCTTTTTAAACAAATGTAATTGTAGTTTGTTCCTTGTTTACTGAGGTATCAGTTTGTGCAGTTTTATTAATATTTAGATGTTTATTAGCCGAGAATGAGCCAAAAGAAAGTCAAATGTCAGGCAAATGTCCAATATAAAACTATATAAAACTAACAATATAAAACTAACTTTACCGCAGTGCTTTATTGTCAATACTGCAATATGTACAGAGGATTAAAATGATGTTACTTTATGTATTAATATGAAATATCTCACCTGTAATAATCAGTTTTTTTTCAGGTAGAGAACAAGATGTTTATGATTTTAATTCTCTGTGTAACAGAGTCGAAGCTCCAAATACTTTCTATTTCACAAACAGAAAGAGGAAGAGGCGGGTTCACCAGAGGCTTCAGAGAATTCAGGTTACACAAGATCTGAGAAAACAGTAAATACAGAAATGAAACACAAACATCCAGAGCAATAAGTTCCAGTATTAAATACTAGCTCAGACATTTCAGAAACATGTCATTCTCTTTAAATACCTTCTGATTTCTTATTTAAGGAATAAATAGCCATAGCCTAGTGGTTTAGGCACAGGACTAGTAATCCAAAGGTTGATGGTTCAAGCCAAAAAGACTTTATATCACTAACATTCATGTAAAATTTGCCAGTAAGACAAAATAATTATTAATTAATAAAACTTAAATTACATTAATTATTAATTAATAAAACAATGCCCCACCCCAAAGTTTATTTTTTTATATCAGGAAGAAATGCTATGTGACCATATGGCAGCACCATGCAGTGGAGGATTAAATCACTTGTACTTGGATGACATCACTTGACATTTACACCCCCCAAATCTTACTCTTTCCCACACTTCTGACGTGTTTGAGTCACCTGTAGAAGAGCTTTTTATATATGCAAAAACTACTTTATTTTTTTCATATATTTGCAGCATTTGAAATAAACACCATTTGTTTTATCATGCAAATCTTGTTTATTTAAAATAATTGTCTTTTTATTCAGTACATCTGGTATGTTGCCAAACAGCAAGATTGTGCAACAATGGAGAGCGGACACAATGGTCAGTGCATTCCTCAGTTACTGACACCTGAATATCTTTGAACAAACTACACAGACACATAGATAGATAGATTGGTGTATAAATGGAATGTTTACACTTGTGTTCTTTACAATTCTACATTTATTCTTTTGTTTAGAACATGCAGCTAACCCCACTACCACACCTGAGAGATGGGATTAGAGTCCCAACATTGTGGCTCCCTACAAATAAGAGCATGGGTGGTGTAGATCTGTTAGCCTCACTGATTACCCTGTACAATACCAAAATAAGATCATCCATCATGGTACCACAGAATCTCTTTCCACATGTTTGTCCTCACAGAAACATCCTGGTTACAAAGCATCATCAGGGTGACCTGCTCTAGGTGTAAAGTAAACCCCCACCTTACCATAGAGAAAAAAACTGCTTCAAGAGCTTTCACATTAAGCGACATATGCATGCACACTTACACCTTCTGGGTATATTTTAATAAGGACAATCAGTTCATTTTTCATTATAACTGTTATTCTTACACTTATGTATACTGTACACAGACAGTTGTCCTGATAAAAATACTTTATTAAGTATGTTTAAAGTACTGTATAAATACTGTATATACTGTAAAAATTTACTCCATGGTGGGATAATAATGTGTGCAGTAGAGGGTGGATATATATTTATTTATATACTAAATACACACAGCTGTGTGTGTGGATTTTGGGGCTCTTTGCGTAAACTGTCCACATGGTGGCAGCATCGGTAAAGAAAAGATTGTTCAACCACCGTAATGATTCTCTATTACAGCTCAGTGCAAAAGTTTACACCCCCCCGATAAAATCATTCATTCATTCCCTCACTCATTCACTTACACTTTTATTTACTCTTCTACTCCCTCACACACTGATTTACTTGAGCAAAACAATAATCTAAAAATAGGATCATCTCATCTATAAGCTGTTATAGTACACCTAACTACATAAACAAATCTCTTATATAAACAGATACACAGAAAACAATTCCAAAAGATTCATAATATGCAAAACAGTTATGGGATGTAACATAATGTTACACATATGTTTAGCTTGGTCTGACCATCCAGTAAAGACATTCCACCAATTCTACCTCCTACATGTATCACCTGTCCACTTTGCATAATGGTATATACTGTACATGCATACATACATACATACATACATACATACATACATACACACACACACATACAAACATACAGGGGTTGGACAAAATAACTGAAACACCTGTCATTTTAGTGTGGGAGGTTTCATGGCTAAATTGGACCAGTCTGGTGGCCAATCTTCATTAATTGCACATTGCACCAGTAAGAGCAGAGTGTGAAGGTTCAATTAGCAGGGTAAGAGCATAGTTTTGCTCAAAATATTGCAATGCACACAACATTATGGGTGACATACCAGAGTTAAAAAAAGGACAAATTGTTGGTGCACGTCTTGCTGGCGCATCTGTGACCAAGACAGCAAGTCTTTGTGATGTATCAAGAGCCACGGTATCCAGGGTAATGTCAGCATACCACCAAGAAGGACAAACCACATCCAACAGGATTAACTGTGGACGCAAGAGGAAGCTGTCTGAAAGGGATGTTCGGGTGCTAACCCGGATTGTATCCAAAAAAACATAAAACCACGGCTGCCCAAATCACGGCAGAATTAAATGTGCACCTCGACTCTCCTGTTTCCACCAGAACTGTCTGTCGGGAGCTCCACAGGGTCGATATACACGGCCGGGCTGCTATAGCCAAACCTTTGGTCACTCGTGCCAATGCCAAATGTCGGTTTCAATGGTGCAAGGAGCGCAAATCTTGGGCTGTGGACAATGTGAAACATGTATTGTTCTCTGATGAGTCCACCTTTACTGTTTTCCCCACATCCGGGAGAGTTACGGTGTGGAGAAGCCCCAAAGAAGCGTACCACCCAGACTGTTGCATGCCCAGAGTGAAGCATGGGGGTGGATCAGTGATGGTTTGGGCTGCCATATCATGGCATTCCCTTGCGTCAATGCCAAGGACTACCGAACCATTCTGGAGGACCATGTGCATCCAATGGCGGTGCCGTGTATCAGGATGACAATGCACCAATACACACAGCAAGACTGGTGAAAGATTGGTTTGATGAACATGAAAGTGAAGTTGAACATCTCCCATGGCCTGCACAGTCACCAGATCTAAATATTATTGAGCCACTTTGGGGTGTTTTGGAGAAGCGAGTCAGGAAACGTTTTCCTCCACCAGCATCACGTAGTGACCTGGCCACTATCCTGCAAGAAGAATGGCTTAAAATCCCTCTGACCACTGTGCAGGACTTGTATATGTCATTTCCAAGACGAATTGACGCTGTATTGGCCGCAAAAGGAGGCCCTACACCATACTAATAAATTATTGTGATCTAAAACCAGGTGTTTCAGTTATTTTGTCCAACCCCTGTATATATACACACACTCATATATACACTCACTTATATACACACACTCATATATACACACACTCTCATATATACACACACTCACACATACACACACTCATATATATATACACACACTCATATATACATACACACTCTCATATATACACACACACACACTCATATATACACACACTCATATATACACACACTCATACATACACACACTTATATATACACTCACTTATATATACACACACTCATATATACACTCACTTATATATACACACACTCATATATACACACACTCATACATACACACACTTATATATACACACACTCATATATACACACACTCATACATACACACACTTATATATATATATACTCACTTATATATACACACACTCATATATACACACACTCATACATACACACACTCATATATACACACACTTATATATACACACACTCATATATACACTCACTTATATATACACACACTCATAAATACACTCACTTATATATACACACACTCATATATACACTCACTTATATATACACACTCATATATACACTCACTTATATATACACACACTCATATATACACTCACTTATATATACACACACTCATTTACACACACTCTCATATATACACACACTCATACATACACACACTCATATATATATACACACACTCATATATACATACACACTCTCATATATACACACACACACACTCATATATACACACACTCCTATATATACACACACTCATATATACACACACTCCTATATATACACACACTCATATATACACACACTCTCATATATACACACACTCATACATACACACACTCATATATATATACACACACTCATATATACATACACACTCTCATATATACACACACACACTCATATATACACACACTCATATATACACACACACACTCATATATACACACACACTCATACATACACACACTTACCGGAGATGAAGTTTTACTTTGTCACACCACCTTTTGGGTGCTCCAACACAACTTGGTTAAAGACATTGGGGATTTTTTTTCAGTTTCTTGAAAAACGAACTGAAAATAGCAGCTGTTGAGAAAGACGCTCAGCAGCTCAGTGACTGAACAGAACTTTGGTTTATATCTATTAATGTGCACATAAACTGAACACAAATTTAAACGCAGCACTTTTGTTTTTGCTCCCATTTTTCATGAGCTGAACTCAAAGATCTAAGACTTTGTCTATGTGCACAAAAGGTCTTTTTCTTTTAAATATTGTTCACAAATGTGTCTACATCTGTGTTAGTGAGCACTTCTCCTTTGCCGAGATAATCCATCCACCTCACAATAAGAGCACCACGACCTTGATCAGACTTAATAAAGCTGAATGAATGAATGAGTTAGTATCAGTACTGACACTGCAGTCCAGTAGAGGCGCTAATAAACCTGAACGTTGTAGATCAACCAGCTCAATTCATACAGAAGAAGAAGAAGCTGCAGCAGCTGGTGTGTTTGTACTGAAGTGAATCATCTGTAAGTACAATATTTACTTATTTATTTATTACACTTTAATTATTAACTACATTCTAATTAATAACAAAACTAGAGTTCATAATTAAGTATCACTGTGTGGATTTAAGGAGCTTTAACTTCATTTTCACACAAACTACTAGCTGCTCCGCTAACTGTTAGCATCTCACATGATTCAGTACTGATGAACCGATTCATTTGAACCGATTCAGCAAAATGAATCAGTTTATCAGAACTAAATGTAACATTTTTATAGAAACACATCGAGTTATATTTTTATTTACATTCATGACATTTAGTGGACATATTTAGCCAAAGTGACTTTTGTTTTAATACAATAAAACAATGTAATCAGTGGTAACTTAGAAGAGTGTGTAGAACCAGTGAGCAATTACTAGACCAGTATCTCCACCACTGAGCTACCAGGTCAGGTGTTTGTTCTGTTTTAATTGCAAATGTGATTGTAAGTAGTTTTAGATAAATCAATCAATTATTTAAAAAAAAACATTTATTATTTTACATTTAGTTAATCAGACAAATTGTACATTTAGTTATACAAGACAAAGCTTAAACACGAAGGAGAAGGAGATGTGTGATGTGTTCATTCTCTTCCATCTTTATTTAACTGAAGATCTTAGAAGCTCTGTTGGAGGTCTTTTCTGCCAGATGCTGCCCACAATAGTTGTAACGTTCTCGCCGTGTTCAGCCTCACAGAATAAACAACAGCCAATTAAAATAGTCTAAAAGAATTTATCAGAATATTCCTTAAAGGATAAATAAGTACATCTATCTATCTTTGTATTAGATCTTTAATAATGCAGTCAGCAGAAGAGGGACACGTCACCCCGGAGGATCTACAACATGAAGGATTCCAGAAGAAACCAATAAAAAAGGAAGAAGATGAAGATGAGGACGATGATTTCTTCTGTAAGTAAATATGGAGCAATGAGCCATTTCTCCACCAGCCAGTGTGGTACAGTACAGTATGGTACAGTACAGTGAGGTACAGTACAGTATGGTACAGTACAGTATGGTACAGTACAGTGTGGTACAGTACAGTATGGTACAGTACAGTGTGGTACAGTACAGTATGGTACAGTACAGTGTGGTACAGTACAGTGTGGTACAGTACAGTATGGTACAGTACAGTGTGGTACAGTACAGTGTGGTACAGTACAGTGTGGTACAGTACAGTGAGGTACAGTATGGTACAGTACAGTGAGGTACAGTACAGTATGGTACAGTACAGTGTGGTACAGTACAGTGAGGTACAGTATGGTACAGTACAGTGAGGTACAGTACAGTATGGTACAGTACAGTATGGTACAGTACAGTGTGGTACAGTACAGTATGGTACAGTACAGTATGGTACAGTACAGTATGGTACAGTACAGCGTGGTACAGTACAGTGTGGTACAGTACAGTATGGTACAGTACAGTATGGTGCAGTACAGTGTGGTGCAGTACAGTGTGGTACAGTACAGTATGGTACAGTACAGTATGGTACAGTACAGTATGGTACAGTACAGTATGGTGCAGTACAGTGTGGTACAGTAGAGTATGGTACAGTACAGTATGGTACAGTACAGTATGGTGCAGTACAGTGTGGTACAGTACAGTATGGTACAGTACAGTATGGTGCAGTATGGTACAGTACAGTACAGTGTGGTACAGTACAGTGTGGTACAGTACAGTATGGTGCAGTACAGTGTGGTACAGTACAGTATGGTACAGTACAGTATGGTACAGTACAGTATGGTGCAGTACAGTGTGGTACAGTACAGTATGGTACAGTACAGTATGGTGCAGTACAGTATGGTGCAGTATGGTACAGTACAGTATGGTACAGTACAGTATGGTGCAGTATGGTACAGTACAGTACAGTGTGGTACAGTACAGTGTGGTACAGTACAGTGGTACAGTACAGTGTGGTACAGTACAGTGTGGTACAGTACAGTGTGGTACAGTACAGTGTGGAACAGCACAGTATGGTGCAGTACAGTGTGGTACAGTACAGTGTGGAACAGTACAGTATGGTACAGTACAGTGTGGTACAGTACAGTGTGGAACAGCACAGTATGGTACAGTACAGTGTGGTACAGTACAGTGTGGTACAGTACAGTATGGTACAGTACAGTATGGTGCAGTACAGTGTGGTACAGTACAGTGTGGTACAGTACAGTGTGGTACAGTACAGTGTGGTACAGTACAGTGTGGAACAGTACAGTATGGTACAGTACAGTGTGGAACAGCACAGTATGGTACAGTACAGTGTGGTACAGTACAGTGTGGTACAGTACAGTGTGGTACAGTAAAGTAGAAATAATCAGTAGAAATAATAAGAGAATGTGGATAGTGGGATTAGAACCTGTACTGTACTGTACTGTACTGTGCTGCTCCACTCCAGTCTGGATTTAAGGTTTAAATCTAACTGGGATTTATTTGTGATTGGAAAACCAAACCCACGATCTTACATTTCCTCCAGTTGTTGAGTTTCTTCTTCACATGTTGATGGAATTTCAGGTGAAGTCACTTTAATCCCTGTGGAACAAGTCATGGAACTCTTCTCCTCAGTGGACCAACAGTGTGGAGGTTTCCAGATGAAGCCTGTGAAGAAGGAAGAACCTGAAGATACAGATGAACTCAGTAAGACTTTTTTATCTTCAGCAAAATCACATTTTAATACAGATTCATTAATGTTTGAATGTCTTGGAGCATTTTTGCACTAGGAGTTTAAATTGTAGTCCTGCTGCCGCTGCTACTACAACAACCCCAAATCATAAACAGTTGGGACAGTACGAAAAATGCTAATAAAAATGCAGGATTTCTTACATTTACTTGGAATTTTAGTTGATTGCAGATAAGAGAAACTTAACCTGGTGGATGGACTGGGACACCATCAACAGAAGGATACAACCTTAATAGGCAGAGACGCTGTAGATAGCTACAGAGTGACTTGGATTAGCATGAATTAAGTGAGGGCAGCATTAGTGTCATTATTATTATAAGTGTTAGTGTTATTAGTGTCACTTCTCTATAAATGTGGCTATGAAATAAAAATGCTTTAGCCTAACTGCAGTGGTGCTAGCACACAGACTTATTAGCATGAATTAAGTGAGGGCAGCAATAAAGAGAATGAAGAGTGGAAGTCGTCCTAGATGACGTACCAGTGGAGGCATGAACTAGATTGTTCAATGGAATCTTTACATGTGAGAGGGGGCGGCACAGTGGCTCAGTGGGTAGCACTGTCACCTCACAGCAAGAAGGTCCTGGGTTCCATCCCCAGGTGGGGTGGTCCGGTTCCTTTCTGTGTGGAGTTTGTATGTTCTCCCCGTGGCTTTCCTCCCACAGTCCAAAGACGTGTAGGTGAGGTGAATTAAAGATACTAAATTGTCCATGACTGTGTCTGATATTAAACTTGTGAACTGATGAATATTGTGTAGCGAGTAACTACCGTTCCTGTCATGAATGTAACCAAAGTGTGAAACATGATGTTAAAACCCTAATAAATAAATAAATAAATGTGAAAGGATGCTTGAGGAGTAGACACGAATCATAATGGTTCAAATATTTGAAGAATATAAAGTATAATTTTAAGGGTAAAGGTGATGCACAGAGCTGAAACATCTACAGAAGCATCAGCTGATCAGTCACAGCATGAAGATCTGGGAAAGAGAAGAAAAACTAGGTTAAGAAAAGAGGATTTGTGAGCAGCAGTATGGTTTCATGCCAACATGACCAAATACATAAAAAAAAAAAAAGTTCAGAAAGAAACATTGTAGAGGATTCATCACTGGCTAGTTTAGAACAGTCTGTTTATTTCCATCTGAATCGAGCTTTTATACTTTTTGACGTGAGCTTTTGGTCATTATCCTATTATCCTATATTATCCTTTTTCTTAATATCAGGAATTAAATTCGTACTAGTAAGGATTGAATTATTACATGTTCTAATGATAATGAGTTGATTTGCATGTGGATTTAAAGGCGGGGCTAACTTGGGTTGTGCTTTTCTTAAAGAGAACATCATGAACCACATGTACTGCAAGCCAACAAAACAGTAAAGGTTGTACATTACAGATTTTGCAGCATACTCGAGCATTTACATTAAAAAATGAACTGCAGAGTGAAAATACATCTAACCCTTAAATCTGTGCTCTATCACGTCATCTACATATCAGTATTAAACCACATTTCTTTTCTAACGCTGACGTGTTAATAATGTATGGAATGACGTGTAAGAAAGCTGTAAAATGTAACATCACTTCATTACTGCATCCCAACTCTCTCACATCTACACTTCACAAAGTACAACTACACTAATGAACAGCTTTCTAATGGAGTTTCTCTGGTCCAACTTAAAATGTGCAACAGTCCAGATGCAGTAGACGGCACTTGGAAGACTGAACGGTCTACTAAATAAATACACATTTATTTGATTCCTCTGTTAATGATGATTATTTTAGAAAAAAAAACAGATCTTAGAAGTAGATTATTGATAATTACATTTGATTTCCAATCACTTGCACTGCCTGTTTAAGTCGAAGCTCCTGATTCTCAGTGTTTTACATGACAGTGATTTATATACAGTGTAAGAGATGAAAATCACTGTCAGGTGTGTGTATGCAGGTCTAGGGTCAGTGTAATGGGAGCTTGGTTGCCAGACACCTATGGAGGTCATCTTACAGATGGCAACAACAAAAGCGCTTCAATAACCAAAACTAAAAAAATATTAACTACATTGGGATTAGCTAAAACACTTAAAGCCAACATTAAGAAAATGTATTCAATTTAATATAATCCATTGTCATTTTATTATATATTCATTTATCAAACTCAGATTTTATTGCAGACTTGGCAACCCTGAATATTTGAAGACACTCCCACATGCAGTGACAATGAGCTACTATTGGATAAATTCAAACAGACTCATTTGAATAGAATTTTAACTAGTAAAAAAATATTTTCTGATATCAAAAATTGAATTCCTGATATCGAGTAAAGGAGGATTAAAAGCTAAAACGACTTCCCATATTATCCTGCTATAAGGTTCATTTTTTTCTTACACTTGTGAGCACATTTCACTCTAAACTGCTCTGATAAGCCTCTGATTTTATTGTTCCTGTAACACGTTTCCCTGCCTGGATCCGGTACAATTTGTCCTTGACTTTTATATTATTTTTTATTCCCTTTTTGACTTTTACTAACAATGTTTATTATTTATAATGTTACAAATATTGATTCAGTATTGTTTTCTGTTTCAGAAATGAACAACCATTTCCACGATCACATGAAGAGCTGCAGTGATGTTAAATATGAGACTCTGGTGAAGATTAAGACTGAACGTGAGAACCTGACGCCCACCAGAAGCTCCAGTAATCAGCAAACGTCCTCTGGTCCTGTCAGCATTAACACGTCTCACCAGGGGAAACAGCAAAAAGGAAACGTCTGCTCACAGTGTGGGAAGAGCTTCAGGTTCCAGTGTGAACTCAAAACACACCAGCGCATTCACACTGGAGAGAAACCGTATCAGTGCTCACAGTGTGGGAAGAGCTTCAGGTCCACGAGTAATCTAAAAAAACACCAGCGCATTCACACTGGAGAAAAACCGTATCAGTGCTCACAGTGTGGGAAGAGTTTTAATAGTCAGAGTGATCTAAAAAAACACCAGCGCATTCACACTGGAGAAAAACCGTATCAGTGCTCACAGTGTGGGAAGAGTTTTACTAATCAGAGTGATCTAAAAAAACACCAGCGCATTCACACTGGAGAGAAACCGTATCAGTGCTCACAGTGTGGGAAGAGTTTTACTAATCAGAGTGATCTAAAAAGACACCAGCACATTCACACTGGAGAGAAACCGTATCAGTGCTCACTGTGTGGGAAGAGTTTTAATGGTCAGAGTGATCTAAAAAAACACCAGCACATTCACACTGGAGAGCAACCGTATCAGTGCTCAAAGTGTGGGAAGAGCTTCAGGTCCACGAGTAATCTAAAAAAACACCAGCGCATTCACACTGGAGAGCAACCGTATCAGTGCTCACAGTGTGGGAAGAGTTTTAATAGTCAAAGTTATCTCAAAATACACCAGCGCATTCACACTGGAGAGCAACCGTATCAGTGCTCACAGTGTGGGAGGAGTTTTAATAGTCAGAGTGCTCTCACAAGCCACCAGCGCATTCACACTGCAGAGAAACCGTACCAGTGCTCACAGTGTGGGAAGAGTTTTAATAGACAGAGTCATGTCAAAACACACCAGCGCATTCACACTGGAGAGCAACTGTATCAGTGCTCACAGTGTGGGAAGAGTTTTAATAGTCAAAGTTATCTCAAAATACACCAGCGCATTCACACTGGAGAGCAACCGTATCAGTGCTCACAGTGTGGGAGGAGTTTTAATCAACAGAGTCATCTCAAAACACACCAGCGCATTCACACTGGAGAGAAACCGTATCAGCAGGGTTTCATCACACCTCCCAAAAACATACCAGTATGTGGACTGACTGATATAAATCCTTCTTGTGAGTGAGTGAAAGTTTTCCTTTAAAATTCTACATGTAAAAGTTCCTTTTTTTTTTACTTTAAATAATCTTTAAAACATTTTCTTTTATAAATGTAGAATATTTTGTGGTCACTGATTTTTTTTATTTTTATGTTTTTATTGTATTTAGTTTTTCTATTGAAATAAACATTAGTGATGTTGCAGGTTTATAATGAATTAATATGATTGTAATAATACCAGTTTTATTTTAATAAAGAGATATTTGATATGTTGCTGTTATTAGTGTCACTTCTCTATAAATGTGAACACAACTGAGTTGTTCTAGAGGTTTAAATTTTATTCGGTGGATCTCAGAAGTTTAAAGCTTCTTTTCTTCTAGACCTCAACTTCTCTTCCACACGTTTCTTTTCCTTTCTTCCCTGAACTGGGTAAGGTATTCTTGTTGCTCTGAAAGAGGGCAGACTTTTGGCATCTCTAGCTAAAGAAACTAGTAAAAAGAAAAGAAGGTAAGAGCCAATAAAAGAGCACAAAATAAAAAATAAATAGCCAAAAAGGGTCAGAGCAGTTGTGGTGGCAGCCTACCTCACTGGCATCAGCTTCTAGAACCAAGGATTAGATGGTTAAAAGAAGATCGTAATGGTAAGAGGGTGCCGTACAACTGGGATATGACCAATGAAGTGGCAGAGGAATCAGCTAGTAAAATACTTGGTGCAGACACAGGAACAAAGTAAAAGAGACTTGGAGGTGGAAGTGCAAAAAAAATTTACTTGCCAAAAAATAACTGGTATCTCCAGAAAGGCGAAGAGAGTGGACAGAAGTACGAGGAGATGTGGAGTAAGGCAGAGAGAGGAGTGATGAAGGCTGAGTAAAGGATGTATGGTGAGCTGAATAAGAAGTTGGAGACTAAGGAAGGTGATTGGAGGGATTTACCAGACAGTAGAACAGAGAGTTAGAATAATAAAGGATGCAGACGAGAATGTGCTGATAAATGAGGACAGTGTTCTCAGAAGATGGAAAGAGTTTATTGAGATGATGATGATGAATGAACAAAATTGGAGAGAGAAGGTTGGAGAACGTACAGATGGTGAGCCAGAGAGTGCCTTGGATTAGCAAGGAGGAAGTGAGGGCAGCTAAAAAGAAAATGAAGAGTAGAAAGGCAGTTGGCTCAGATCACATGGTGAAGACATGAAGATGTTTAGGAGAGATGGTGGTGGGGGTTTTAAGCAGATGAACATAATGATGGAATGTACGAGGATGCCTGAGGAGTGAAGAGGAAGAGTAATTGTTCCAGTTTTTAAGAATCAGGGTGATAAGCAGAGCTGCAGCATCTACAGAGGAATAAAGTTCATCAGCCTCAGCATGAAGATCTGGAGAAGAGAAGAAAAGCTAGGTTGAGAAGATAGGTGAGGATTTGTGAGCAGCATTATGGTGTGTTGATGGAGAAGTAGTGTAAAGCCAGACTCAGAGCTGGTCCATGATGCAGTTCCCCCTCCACTTTGAACCTCACTGCTGGTCTTCATATGATACGGTGTTAAGGGCAGGAATGAGGAAGGACGGACTACATGACTGGTGAGGTCTGGTACGGTGTAGGACCTGAAGGCGGTGGCACTGACTAAAATACAGGAGAGGGAGTTGGAGGTGGCAGAGATGAAGATGCTGCAGAGATGAAGAACAAGTTCATTAGAGGTACAGCGCAGGAAGGATATTTTAGACACAAAGTTAGTGAGGTGAGTTTGAGATGTTTGAGATGTTCAGAGGAGAAATAAAAGTTACATGAGGAGAAGAGTTGTGAGCATGGAGCCACCAGGCAGGAGTAGTAGAGGAACACCAGAGAGGAGGTTTAGGATGTGGTGAAGGAGGAATGCAGGAGTAGTAGAGGAACACCAGAGAGGAGGTTTTAGGATGTGGTGAAGGAGGAATGCAGGAGTAGTAGAGGAACACCAGAGAGGAGGTTTAGGATGTGGTGAAGGAGGAATGCAGGAGGTGTGATGGAGGAGGTTCAAGACAGGACGAGATACCGAAGTGCATCACAGAAATGATCCTCATATTTATTACAGCTGAAGAGACTCGATATCCTCTAAACTCTCTCCAGTTTAAATCTGCAGCTACTTTCTTACCTAATAGCATCTGAGTCCATGATGATGTAAAGCTTGCTCGATTGTGGACAGTGTCAGCCATGTTTCAGCAGCTTCTAACTCATGGCAGACTCATTATTAGTTATCTGTCATCATATCTGAGGTAAATGTTAATGTTCTCAATATGACTGACCACACTGAATTGTGTTAGCATACATGCTAAGTCTAAATTCTGTTATTGTAGCTCAATAAAAATCATTATTAGTTATCTGCCATCATATCTGAGGTAAATGTTAATGTTCCCAATATGACTGACCACACTGAATTGTGTTAGCATACATGCTAAGTCTAAATTCTGTCATTGTAGCTAAATAAAAACCATTATTAGTTATCTGTTATCATATCTGAGGTAAATGTTAATGTTCTCAATATGACTGACCACACTGAATTGTGTTAGCATACATGCTAAGTCTAAATTCTGTCATTGTAGCTAAATAAAAACCATTATTAGTTATCGGTCATCATAACTGAGGTAAATGTTAATGTTCTCCATATGACTGACCACACGAATTGTGTTAGCATACATGCTAAGTCTAAATTATCTTCTTGTAGCTAAATAAAAACCATTATTAGTTATCTGTCATCATATCTGAGGTAAATGTTAATGTTCTCCATATGACTGACCACACTGAATTGTATTAGCATACATGCTAAGTCTAAATTATCTTATTGTAGCTAAATAAAAACCATTATTAGTTATCTGTCATCATATCTGAGGTAAATGTTAATGTTCTCAATATGACTGACCACACTGAATTGTGTTAGCATACATGCTAAGTCTAAATTATCTTATTGTAGCTCAATAAAAACCATTATTAGTTATTTGTCATCATATCTGAGGTAAATGTTAATGTTCTCAATATGACTGACCACTAGGGTTGCCAACTTTCAGACATGGAAATAAGGAACACCCTGGGCTGGTGGTTTGGCGGAAGGCATAGGATAGGGGGGTAGGTGGTTAGGGTTGCACTTCATTGGAACATTATCAAAATGTTTTATTTAGGCTGTTTAACATATGTTATACTTTAATTCTTTATAATAAGAAATTATATAACAATAATATAATAATAAATATCATATTTTAGGGAAAACAGCATAAAGAACATCATGTAAAAAAAACCTACATTTTTTCCTAATCCAACCTTCCAACCTTTAAACGTGCAAAACAGCAATTTTACTTTTTTTTTTTTTTTTTTTTTTTTTTTTTTTTTTTTTTTTTTTTTTTTTTTTTAATAAAACAGACTTGGTATTATAAAAATAACTGCCATCCACTTCTGAGATGTTCCCCGGGTCACCCACTCCTGATGCTCTGTGAGGCACTGTAGAATGCTGTTGGCAGTAAAAAAAACTTATCATAGAGATCGTCCATGAAGATGTTAAGCCTGCCACCAGGTGAAGCTGCTCAGTGATCTTCTCCATGTCTTCATAGAAGATCCACCCAGATGTCGGAGAGAGAGGCTGCAGGTGAAAGAGCCAGCTGTCCTCTGAAAAGTTGTACCATTTTTGGATGTATCTGATGGCAGTGTTTAAGAAGCCTGTAAACTCCAGTCTGGCAACATCAGCATCAGATGGAGAGAGACGCTTAAGCTTTTGTTTTGTCAGGAAGCCATAGAACCCGTCACCTCTTCTTTGAGTTAATCTTCTCAGAAAAGAGTGCATAATGGCATAGATGTCAGCTGATGTGGTTTCATCCCTCTCCAGCTTCTTGACCACCGCTTCAAAGAGGGACAGGACATTATTACAGAAGAGGAGGTATACCTCCCCAAGATCAGCCTCCTCCTCAACTCCAGCAGCATCCCCTTTAAGCCTCAGCAATGCTTGCAGGTGCCTTGGACAGTCAATGCTGATGAAATATGACTTCAGACAGGTCATTGCAGGGTTAAGTGAGAGCCATCTCGTCACCACATGGCACAGAATTTCATGGAACTCAATATCACAAAAGGCACAAAACTCCTTCAAGGACTCTCTTCTTTTGGCAGAGATGGAAAAGAAACTGTAGACCTTAATGACAATATTTTCCACACCAATGGTGAGCTGATCCAGGGCGTGTTTAATAGTGTTATGGACAATATGTGCATGGCAGTTGCCTTGGAGGAGGTCATTGTTGGACTTTATGTTCAGTTTTGTGAAGACTGAATTGTGGATGCCATGATTGACATTTGTATTGTCTGCACTGAATGCAAAGACATTCAGGTGTCAGTAACTGAGGAATCCACTCTCCATTGTGTCCACTCTCCATTGTTGCACCATCTTGCTGTTTGGCAAAATACCAGATGTACTGAATAAAAAAGACAATTATTTTAAATAAACTAGATTTGCATGATAAAACAAATGATGTTTATTTTCAAATGCTGCAAATATCTGAAAAAATAAAAGTAATTTTTGCAGAAAGAGCAAGATTTGGGGGGGGGGGGGGGCGACTGGATCGAGTTTTCTAGCATGTCAGATATCTGATCTTAGATGTACGACTGGAAATGAGTGACATGTCGAACAGCCAATGAGAACGCAGGATACAGTGTGAGGGGAAACGCAGGAGAGGATATAGTTTATATCAGAATACACCGGCACACACACGTTTTACAGTATTTCTGATGCAAAATTATTAATTAACCTCCAACTTACTACAGAACAAGCCATATACTGTTTGTGTTGCCAAATCCACTCAGATTCATTTATTTTTCCTCTTTGATTTTACGCTGCACATCAGCGCACAAACACTTTGATCACTCGCTACTTGTTGACGTGCATTTTTGGACGTGGTATCATTAAACCATTAGTCACTTCTTGCGTTTGTTCTCGTGACTAAACGTAGTTTGGGAGACCAGAGAAGCTCGCCTGCGATTCCAGTTGGTGATGGATCGTGTAGTGTGAAACCCCCTATCACCAATCAGTCGTGTAGTGTGAAATACACACCGACTGAAACACTCCCGAGTGCAGGAGATTCAGTCGTGTAGTGTGAACTGTACAGAGACCTGACGAGTGACGACTGGGAAAGTCGTGTAGTGTGAACTTGGCATTAGGATTACTAGTCCTGTGCCTTGACCACTAGGCTATGGCCTTAAATAAGAAATCAGAAGGTATTTAGATAGAATGACACGTTTCTGAAATGTCTGAGCTAGTATTTAATACTGGAACTTATTGGTCTGGATGTTTGTGTTTGTTTTATTTCTGTATTTACTGTTTTCTCAGATCTTGTGTAACCTGAATTCTCTGAAGCCTCTGGTGAACCCGCCTCTTCCTCTTCCGGTTTGTGAAAGTGAAAGTATTTGGAGCTTCGACTCTGTTACACGGAGAATTAAAATCATAAACATCTTGTTTTCTACTTGAAAGAACTGATTATTACAGGTGAGATCTTTCATTTAAATATATAAAGTAACATAATTTCATCATTTCAATCCTCTGTACATATCGGGTCCGTGTATCTGTCGTCATTCGTTTTTCACTTTAAATCCTAAAGTAGAAAAACAGGAAAACGGGGCGTTGTTCTTTATTCGTTTTAAGATTAAAAATCAAATAACAAACGAGCAGAAAGTTGAGTCTTCACTTGACGTTGGTAAGATGGCGGATGTAGTACGTAGCGTTGTTGTGTGCATACTGCACACTTCTGTACTGGAAGTATGTACTTTTTTACCGGCCGAGTAGTGCATACATCCTCCAATCTAGTACGTACTCTGTAAGTATGCGATTCCGGACGCAGTTATAGTCTTTTGACTAAAATGTCATTTAGTTTTAGTCATAATTTAGTCATCTGAATTGTTTTAGTTTTAGTCTAGTTTTAGTCGACTGATTATCATAAGAATATAAATATAAAATATAATATAAAATATAAAGGGTGTAAAATGTAAATGCTTTTTCATCAGTTCCAATGAATTATTTAAGTCATTATATACAGTGGGGCCAAAAAGTATTTAGTCAGCCACTGATTGTGCAGGTTCTCCTACTTAGAAAGATGAGAGAGGTCTGTAATTTTCATCATAGGTACACTTCAACTATGAGAGACAAAATGAGAAAAAAAAATCCAGGAAATCACATTGTAGGATTTTTAAAGAATTTATTTGTAAATTATGGTGGAAAATAAGTATTTGGTCACCCACAAACAAGCAAGATTTCTGGCTCTCACAGACCTGTAACTTCTTCTTTAAGAAGCTCTTCTGTCCTCCACTCGTTACCTGTATTAATGGCACCTGTTTGACCTCGTTATCTGTATAAAAGACACCTGTCCACAGCCTCAAACAGTCAGACTCCAAACTCAACCATGGCCAAGACCAAAGAGCTGTCGAAGGACACCAGGAAGAAAATTGTAGACCTGCACCAGGCTGGGAAGAGTAAATCTACAATAGGCAAGCAGGTTGGTGTGAATAAATCAACTGTGGGAGCAATTGTAAGAAAATGGAAGACATACAAGACCATTGATCATCTCCCTTGGGGTCAAGATCTCATCCCATGGGGTCAAAATGATCATGAGAACGGTGAGCAAAAATCCCAGAACTACACGGAGGGACCTGATGAATGACCTGCAGAGAGCTGGGACCAAAGTAACAAAGGCTACCATCAGTAACACACTACGCCGAGAGGGACTCAAATCCTGCAGTGCCGGGCGTGTCCCCCTGCTTAAGCCAGTACATGTCCAGGCCCGTCTGAAGTTTGCCAGAGAGCATATGGATGATCCAGAAGAGGATTGGGAGAATATCATGTGGTCAGATGAAACCAAAATGGAACTTTTTGGTAAAAACTCAACTCGTCGTGTTTGGAGGAAGAAGAAGAACCCAAGAACACCATACCTACTGTGAAGCATGGGGGTGGAAACATCATGCTTTGGGGCTGTTTTTCTGCAAAGGGGACAGGACGACTGATCCTGACTGTTAAGGGAAGAATGAACAGGGCCATGTATCGTTAGATTTTAAGCCAAAACCTCCTTCCATCAGTGAGAGCATTGAAGATGGAACGTGGCTGGGTCTTCCAGCATGACAATGATCCCAAACACACCGCTCGGGCAACGAAGGAGTGGCTCCGTAAAAAGCATTTCAAGGTCCTGGAGTGGCCTAGCCAGTCTTCAGACCTCAACCCCATAGAAAATTTGTGGAGGGAGTTGAAAGTCCGTGTTGCCCAGTGACAGCCCCAAAACATCACTGCTCTAGAGGAGATCTGCATGGAGGAATGGGCCAAAATACCAGCTACAGTGTGTGCAAACCTGGTGAAGACTTACAGGAAACGTTTGACCTCTGTCATTGCCAACAAAGGTTATGTTACTTGTATTGAGTTGAACTTTTGTTATTGACCAAATACTTATTTTCCACCATAATTTACAAATAAATTCTTTAAAAATCCTACAATGTGATTTCCTGGATTTTTTTCTCATTTTGTCTCTCATAGTTGAAGTGTAGCTATGATGAAAATTACAGACCTCTCTCATCTTTCTAAGTAGGAGAACTTGCACAATCAGTGGCTGACTAAATACTTTTTGGCCCCACTGTACACTTACACAAAATGAAACATTTTTAACCAGTTATGGAATATTATTAATGTTTGAATGTGCAATACACACAAAAACAGATTTAACTTATTTCAAACAGCATCTTTATTTACCTGACCTTGCTTATTGAGCATAACAATAACAAAATATTAATGACCAGTAGGCCTGCTCTGCCTGAAAAATATATGCATTGTTTATAACAAATTGCATTTTACATTCTTTATAAAACTGGGTACTGTAAAAGCAGCTGTGCCATTAGTGCAAAAATAAACACCAAACATATAACAAAACAGCTAACCTATTAATAATTTAGTATTTCACAGGTTAATTATTTTAACAGCTGAAATTCCCAAAAACATTCAAAAAGAAAGTGCATAAGCTATAATGCCATCAGGCCTGCTCTCCCAGAGCTATCAATGTGACCACAGAGTACAAAAGATTTATTTGGTTCTATTCATTTTAAGGAAAGCACTTTGTGCTAATGTTACCCTTGCTCTATTGCGTCGGCCTCTGGTGAGGTCACCTGTAACACTGAATACCCTCTCTGCAAAAGCTTGAGAAGCTGGCATAGCCAATAAGTCTAATGCAAAAGTTTTTAAGCTGTGATGAAAAGTGTCACTTTTATCCAGCCAAAAGTCTATTCGAGTGTCACAAGTGATGGGTTGTGAAAGTTCTTCCTTATACTTTCTGATCTGCTGCCTCATGCTGCTTGTGGAGATCCTATTTATAGACTTTGTGTGGCATTTTGAAAGAAACCTGAAAACTGCTCCATTGTCCACTGCTTTGATGTGGATGGTGCTGCTTCTGATTCCTCTGTTAACTTCCTGTTCTCCTTTCCATCATCTTTGGACTGATCCTCATGTTGTGAATGTGACTGTGTGAGCTGGATCACATACTCCTCTGCCTGTTTCAGTAGTTGCAGTATATTTTATCAGCCACATAAACAAGGGTTTCACACACAGTAGGATTGACAAAGCTGGCGGCTGCTACAAGTGGTGAGAACTTTTCATCGGTTGGATCCAATATTCAAGCAAAACGCTGGCTCATACTTGCTTTCATTTTCTTCGCAAGAGTGGCAAGGTCTCGATGGCTAGTGTTCTCTACAAAGTCGGAAAGGTGGCTGAGCAGATCAAAGGGTGCAGGGACCACCAGGGACATGGACATGGTGTCACTCTGAAGGGTTTGAGTATGTTCTGCAAAAGGCAGCAGTAGTTCATGCAATGGCTTTAACTTTTGCCACTCACTAGGGAGCAAGCTGTCCTATCCCATGTTGTTTCACTTTGAGGAGTCGCGAAATCATGTTGAACGTGCTTGACCAGCGTGTGGGGCAGTCATTTACAACAATAAGGCCACACTCGTCCAATAGCCTTTGTGTTGCAACGGAAGACTTGCGAAAGAGCTTTACCACTGACCTTGCTTTATCAAGGACTCTATTGACACCTGATTCCTTCTGTATCATGTGGATGATGAGCTGTAAGGTGTGCACCACACACAGTGTCCGTTCCAAATCCATGTCGACATGATGATACCTAACAACAGAAACACAGATAAATGAGCATAAGTATAAGCATAAGTAAGTAAGTAAGCATAAAATGTTTTTTTTTTTTTTTTACATGTAGATGTTTAAAATGGATGGTAATTTTTTCTCAGAATCTCAGAATTTCATATAGTTAATCGCGATTAATCGCATAAAAAAATCTGTGTAAATGTTATAGAAAACAAGGGTTTTTAAGTGAAATGTTACAGTTAAAATGGTGAACACATTTTATGCTAAATGTACTCATGTTGAAAACTGCTGGGACAAGAGAAAACTTTAAGGGAGTTTTATTCACTCACATACTAGGCAGTAATACTATCCAGCAGAGACCCTTGACTTCGTATAAATGTCAGATTGTAGGTTAGAATTTCTCCATCAGCAAACATTGTAGATCAGCGGTGCTTTAGGTGGGATAAGGCGTAGTTATTGTAACAGACTTTTCTGTGGTTGTATCGTGACAATGGTTTGATGGACGTTTCTACACTAAGTGAGTGTGTTTTGACCCTTTGGGGCTTCCATAGTTCATGTAAAAGCGTGCTAGGCTAACGCGATGACTCTAGCTGTCTGCTATTCGGTACCGTAACAGAAGAAGTTAATAAAGTGTTCTGCTCCCGATAACTTGTGAATATAGCGTGTATTTATTTCTTTATTAAGAAGGTGCATTACTACGACGATCGGTTACATTTGAGAAACGCTGTCTTAATGAGAGATGTCGTGCATGGTCAAGTCTCAACATGAACTACGGATGACTCGCAGGGCCAAATAGAATTTGCGTTAACGGCACTATTTTTTTTAATCGCGTTAAATTGAGATCGCGTTAATGCGTTATTATCGTGTTAACTTCCACAGCCCTAATATATATATATATACAGTATATGCTGTTTTGATTTATTGCCAATGTAGAACAAATTTAAAAACTGCTCACTGCAAGTTATCAGTTTCAGGGTCAGAGTCACTTTCCATCAATGGGGAGTCTTCTGAATTACCAGAGGTGGTTTCTTCTCCCTCTAGTGTTGTGTGTTTAAATGCTGCCACCATGTTACTCCCATTGTCTGTTATTACTGTGAGGATTTTCTCATTTGGTATGCCCCATTCTTGCACACATTTATCCACACATGCTTTGATTGACTGTGCAGTGTGTGGGTGGGCTACTTGTTCAAGGGCCAATAATATGTGTTCTGGTAGGGCTGGGCGATATGGATCAAAAATAATATCTTGATATTTTTTCGCTGAACCACGATATACGATATATATCTCGATATTTTTCATCCCATAAGGTAATAACAAAAAGACACTTCTGAGACAAAGCTACATGTTCCAAATTTTTGACAGGCACTTTTATTAATTGATTCACACAAGAACTATTTTCCTTAAAAAAAAAAAAAGAACTAGGAAAAGAAAAAGTTTGTTGTTTTCTAACGTCTCACCTGTGGTGTAATGTGAATTACAAATATATTGTCTGGCCCTTTAAGAATGTTAAGTGTACTATAGGGCGCAGGGAGCAAGTGTGTAGGGAAGATAACAAACATGTTTCCGGCTGTGCTCATGTTCTTCTGATGTTTTGCACTGAGCTTGTGTGACATTAAAAGTAGCGTTCTCGTTAAACCCCCCTCACGTTTGGTCTTTATACATTGTTTTACATCAGTCGCCACAACATTAACATTTACGTTAATATTTTTTTTACCGTATAGATCTTAATTCTGTAATACAGGCAGAACTAATCGTTCATGTTACTGTGTAACTATCACAACATTTAATGCATTTTAATCAGCGTTCTGCTTCATGCACTTTATTATTATTTAACAGCTTTATTTGTTGTTAAATTGCTGTTTGCCCCTTGTTTACTGCAGAGTTAGTTCATGCAATTTTATTAATTTTTGGTTGTTTATTGGCCAAGAACAAGAAATACTATCCACGATTTTCCTGGCAACACAATGGAGGCTGCCATGACACCTCCCTATTTCCGTTTGCCGGTTTTTCGTTTCCGGTCGCGTTAGATTTGCTGTAGTACTAACTACAACATTACTAAACTACTTTTGGTAAGGACTGCATGGTTCAAATATGAGCTCGGGCTCGACGTGTGCCGCTCTCGGGTGCCACAACAACTCAAAGAAATTGAAGCTGTTATTGGAAAGTACGTGCTTTAAACACCAGCGGATTTGTAAACATTGTCGGTGCGCTGCGCCTTACGCGTTACATTCCATAATAATATAATAATAATCATATTAATTATATCAATAATATAATATTTATTAATTAAATAATAATAAAACATTTATAATATCGTATAATGCAGTTTCACTTTGTATAGTCCAAAATTTTAGAGAGCGTTGCAGAAATTGGACAAATAACATTTAAATCCGGACACACAGACAGACACGGCTTGTCCAAGTGAATACTGAACGGGTGTAAATACCCTGTTTGTTGTTCCCAGTTCATTGTTTTAGTAAATTAAACAACGCAACGCGTTTTATTCTGTCCCTTCAGCTCCCCTTTCCTGCTTTACATCCACTCATGAACCAATATAAGTATACACTGTTGTAGAAGTAAAAACAATCAACAAATCAGTCGTGATACATGGTTTATTATTTCCAGTGTTTCACAGCAGTTAGAATGTTCCTCGGTTCATCCCTACCTTCCACAACTTCCCTTACCCTGCAATGCACGAGTAACCCACCGTCTCGACTACTCCACTTTCCCTCAGCATTACCCACGCCTGATGTTTACCTTCAGCAATTCCTACGCATGTATGCCTCTATGTGCTTTTATAGTTCTGTAGCTCCTCACCGTCTACAGCTTCGGAAAAGACGAAATGGTTCACTTATATCAATATAGCTAACCTCATGTCATCTACCCACTCTGTAAGCGTGGAAGGGTGGAGCACTGTCAGAACACGGTCACCACAGCTTCTTAAAATGTCCTTACTGTCAAGTGCTAGGAATTAAGAAAGGACTCAGTTTTAACTAAAACAAAACTGCTTTATTGTTCGGAGTATCAGCTTGCAGAGACACGGACATGCGAGTGAGCAGGGTGCGTTCCAACAACACACCGAGAGGAGGGAATAAGGGTACAACAGTGCACTCGTCTAACAAAATGCATAAATAGACAGTCGCTCTACACTTACTATTCAACCACCTAGCGTTTTTGGACATGTTTGTTAAAAAAAACCAGTTACGAATGACCACTACTTCTGTCGTTCAGAACGTAAACACTGTAACCGGAAGTCAAAAACCGGCTTCAGCTACGAATCACGGGAAAGGTCAAAGTTCAGGAAAATCGTGGATAATACAAGAAAAATAAATAAATGACGTGTCGGGCGATCATCCAGTAGGGCTGAAACGATTCCTTTCACTTTCACAACGCGTTTACGCTGTGTTCAGGTGACGTGAGGAAGCCCGACGTCTGCGTCCCAAATCTCTCAATTAAACAGTACCTAACAGGACTTAATCCGGGTACTTTTCACCTATTTGTACACACTCGTACTGTTCAGTATGTAGTAGCGATTTGAAACGGAGCCGAGATTTGATAGCGCGGACTGTAAAATGGAGAGAGAGAGAGAAAGTCTCAGTCCCCTCATCCAACTGGTCCTGAGTCACTGCACCAACACACCATTAACACATACTAACACACCACTAACACAGACTAACACTATTAAGACTCAAGACCAGAACCTAATCAGAACTGATCAAATTACACATGAATTAAAGATAAACTATTTGGCCTATTGGGAAACACAAACTAAACTCCAAAGTAAACTACAATGTTATTTGGCTCTAAATAGACAGTATAGTGTGGCAGATTATCTCAGCACTATAACGGATCCAAAACTCAGAAACACCTTGACGAGGTACAGACTCAGCGAACACAGCCTGGCCATCGAGACGGGACGACACAGACAGTCCTGGATGCCCAGAGAGGAGAGAGTGTGTAAACACTGCTCTTCAAACCAAATAGAGACAGAGCTGCACTTCCTCACTGAATGTACAAAATACACACACATTCGAAAACAATTTTTTACCAAAATCAACAAAATTATCCCCAATTTTAATTCTCTCTCAAACCCTGACAAGCTGCCCTACCTACTGGGGGAGCACAGAGCGAGCTGCACACTCGCAGCTCTCTACTTACACACCTGCCACCAGGTGAGGGACAGTGAGTGACCTTATACTGTATCCCATACACACTCACACATATTCATACACACACCACACACACACCATCAAACACACACACAAACACATACACACACACAGACACACTTACAAATACTTTTTCCACACATACATATACATTCTTTAAATTAATATAAATGTTTATCTATGCAATTTTTTTTCATTTATTATCTAGTTTGTAAATGCGCTTTGGCAATACAAATGTAAATATTTGTCATGCTAATAAAGCACTTTTGAATTGAATTGAATTTAATGGGCGAGAGATATAGACACAGTAATAGGAGAGAGAGAAAGTGCGAGAGATATAGACACAGTAATAGGAGAGAGAGAATGGGCGAGAGATATAGACAGTAATAGGAGAGAGAGAATGGGCGAGAGATATAGACACAGTAATAGGAGAGAGAGAATGGGCGAGAGATATAGACAGTAATAGGAGAGAGAGAATGGGCGAGAGATATAGACACAGTAATAGGAGAGAGAGAATGGGCGAGAGATATAGACAGTAATAGGAGAGAGAGAATGGGCGAGAGATATAGACACAGTAATAGGAGAGAGAGAAAGGGCGAGAGATATAGACACAGTAATGGGAGAGAGAGAATGGGCGAGAGATATAGACACAGTAATGAGAGAGAGAGAGAGAACGGGTGAGAGATATAGACACAGTAATGGGAGAGAGAGAAAGGGCGAGAGATATAGACACAGTAATGGGAGAGAGAATGGGCGAGAGATATAGACACAGTAATAAGAGAGAGAGAAAGGGTGAGAGATATAGACACAGTAATGGGAGAGAGAGAAAGGGCGAGAGATATAGGCACAATAATAGGAGACTAATGTTATTGAACATTCTTTAAATTAATATAAATGTTTATGTATTTTTTTTAATTTATTATCTAGTTTGTAAATGTGCTTTGGCAATACAAATGTGAATATTTGTCATGCTAATAAAGCACTTTTAAATTGAATTGAAATTGAGAGCGAGAGAGAGAGAGAGAGAGAGCATAGCGGTATGAGCAGAGAGGAACAGAGAAAATGACTGATAGTTTGAGATCATTTTAAACTGGAAAAAACGAAAACTCAGAACACGTGAGCTGTAGCTGAAAGTTGCACAAATTAGAGGCAATGTTTATGTATTATTGTTTATTATATTATATCGTATTTAATCTTATAAGTATTTATTTCTGCTCTTTATTAAAGCAAAAGTATTTCTTATCCGATTACTCGATTAATCGCTGGAATAATCGATAGAATACTCAATTACAAAAATAATCGATAGTTGCAGCCCTATCATCCAGTATAAACTAACACAACCACGTGCAACATCCAGTACAGAAATCACTTCCCCATAATGTTTGTTTTTTACAGATAGAGCAAATATCTATATAGCACATCACATATACAAACACACAAGTCAGAACAACAGGAGATGCATCGTTATGTTATTATTACTGTTTATAACACTTGTGCTTGATTTACACTGTTTATATATGAAGTAAATACGTGCATGTCAGCGTGTGCATGCGCTTGTGTGTTTATTGGTTTTTGAAACGAATAATGACTCGTTTTCTTGTTTTTCATCTTTGGGATTTGAAGTTAAAAAAACTAATGACCAAAGGTACACGGAGCTGGAACTATTTGTCTGGACTTGTTTTCGGGAATTCTCTACAGAATACATTATTCTGCTGCTCATCTGACACTTCTCCACCATTGAATCCAAACCATGTCCAAATAACTGAGCTATTGTTATTTTTTTTACTAACCAGCTCCTCAACTGTCTCCATGCTATCATGGGAGTTTTACTTACAGAAGTGTGTTCTGAGGGCACAACGGATTGGCGGTGGGAAGGGGCAAGTTGGGTTCAGTGAGGGAGAGAGGCGAACAAACTGGGAGAAGAGAGAGACGAACTGTCGGATCTTATTGGAACGCAACATCTACAGTGTATCACAAAAGTGAGTACACCCCTCACATTTCTGCAGATATTTAAGTATATCTTTTCATGGGACAACACTGACAAAATGACACTTTGACACAATGAAAAGTAGTCTGTGTGCAGCTTATATAACAGTGTAAATTTATTCTTCCCTCAAAATAACTCAATATACAGCTATTAATGTCTAAACCACCGGCAACAAAAGTGAGTACACCCCTAAGAGACTACACCCCTAAATGTGCACTGCTTGTCATTTTCCCTCCAAAATGTCATGTGACTCGTTAGTGTTACTAGGTCTCAGGTGTGCATAGGGAGCAGGTGTGTTCAATTTAGTAGTACAGCTCTCACACTCTCTCATACTGGTCACTGAAAGTTCCAACGTGGCACCTCATGGCAAAGAACTCTCTGAGGATCTTAAAAGACGAGTTGTTGCGCTACATGAAGATGAAAAAGGCTACAAGAAGATTGCCAACACCCTGAAACTGAGCTGCAGCACAGTGGCCAAGATCATCCAGCATTTTAAAAGAGCAGGGTCCACTCAGAACAGACCTCACGTTGGTCGTCCAAAGAAGCTGAGTGCATGTGCTCAGCGTCACTTCCAACTGCTGTCTTTGAAAGATAGGCGCAGGAGTGCTGTCAGCATTGCTGCAGAGATTGAAAAGGTGCGGGGTAAGCCTGTCAGTGCTCAGACCATACGCCGCACACTACATCAAATTGGTCTGCATGGCTGTCACCCCAGAAGGAAGCCTCTTCTGAAGTCTCTACACAAGAAAGCCCGCAAACAGTTTGCTGAAGACATGTCAACAAAGGACATGGATTACTGGAACCATGTCCTATGGTCTGATGAGACCAAGATTAATTTGTTTGGTTCAGATGGTCTCAAGCATGTGTGGCGGCAATCAGGTGAGGAGTACAAAGATAAGTGTGTCATGCCTACAGTCAAGCATGGTGGTGGGAATGCCATGGTCTGGGGCTGCATGAGTGCAGCAGGTGTTGGGGAGTTACATTTAATTGAGGGACACATGAATTCCAATATGTACTGTGAAATACTGAAGCAGAGCATGATCCCCTCCCTCCGGAAACTGGGTCGCAGGGCAGTGTTCCAGCATGATAATGACCCCAAACACACCTCTAACACTGCTTTATTGAAGAGGCTGAGGGTAAAGGTGATGGACTGGCCAAGCATGTCTCCAGACCTAAACCCAATAGAACATCTTTGGGGCATCCTCAAGCGGAAGGTGGAGGAGCGCTAAGTCTCGAATATCCGCCAGCTCCGTGATGTCGTCATGGAGGAGTGGAAAAGCATTCCAGTGGCAACCTGTGAAGCTCTGGTAAACTCCATGCCCAGGAGAGTTAAGGCAGTTCTGGGAAATAATGGTGGCCACACAAAATATTGACACTTCAGGAACTTTCACTTAGGGGTGTACTCACTTTTGTTGCCGGTGGTTTAGACATTAATGGCTGTATATTGAGTTATTTTGAGGGAAGAATAAATTTACACTGTTATATAAGCTGCACACAGACTACTTTTCATTGTGTCAAAGTGTCATTTTGTCAGTGTTGTCCCATGAAAAGATATACTTAAATATCTGCAGAAATGTGAGGGGTGTACTCACTTTTGTGATACACTGTATATCGATATAAGCGATATTGTCTTATCTTATATCGCGTATGAAAATATATCGATATTTTATAAAATCTCGATATATCGCCCAGCCCTATGTTCTGGTTTACTTTGTTCAACACAAAAGTAGCATGAACTTATAGCCAGGAATGACACAGTCAGCCCTGTTTTTGTCCACAGGTCAATGCCAACAGAGACCCTCCAGGCAGCAGCCAATCTGTTTCTAAATTTTTGTACCTTCATAATATTTGTCTATCAGATTGCTTATTTTAATTTTCTTTGAAACAGTCAGCTTTCTATCTATCATAAGAACAAAGTCCTCATCTTCAACTGTAGTAACTGGTAATCCAGTACACCCAATTCATTTGGCTATAGCCTCCTCTTTCATCTGTTGTTCTTTAGAGTCACTTTTGTACTTTGAAGCACTCAGAAGAACTGCTGAAATGTTCTGCTGGGATGCTGTCACTTTCTTTGCATTCTGTGGCCCACTGTTGTCATCTGAAGTCTTCCGTAACTGCAAAGTGAATAAGATAATTTTTTTTTTTTCTTGTATCACCTTTTTATTTATTATCTCTTATATATTTAATGGCTGTACATGCTCTTCTAGAGAGATTAACTTATTTTATTTTATTATTTAAGGTTTATATTGTTACTGTTAATACCCCGTTTGCTACATCTTTTTGTTTTTTTACTACTGAGTGCCTTTCTGTCTCTTTGCTGCTGTAAACACTGAATGTTTTCCCACTGTGGGACTAAAAGGATCTTCTTATCTTAAGTGAGTTCTGTATCAGTATCATTAACTTTACAGAACAGCAGTGGTGTCTTTTAGTTCACAGCATAGTAAAAACACACCATTAGTTAATGAAATAATGTTGGCATTAAAATGCTTACCTTTGTATGGACATCTGGGTGACTTGTCTGCAGATGTTGTTTCAGATTTGTTGTGTTTTTACCCGAGATTGTCGCCCCACATGGTTTACATCTTGTTTTTTTACGACGTCAAATGAGAAATGTATCCATATATCGGCTCTCCTCTTTCTCCCTGTTGATATTGTCGAGTTAACCTAGTTGGCTAGTCTGGTCTTCCCGGGTTTAGATCAAATTTGTGCGAGTGTGGTTTTACCGCGTTACTGCAAAAGAGATTAGTACTGATTGGATGGCTACCCGGCTTGTCCCGCCTCTCCACATACGCTAAAGTAGTTATGATTGGATCTCTTTCTAACTTGTCCCTACCTTCCACAAAACTAAATCAGTTCTGATTGGATGTCGTCCCTGCCAAACATTTTCGTCTCGTTTTTATTTGTTGACGAAAGTGTCAATTCATTTCGTCACAGTTTTTATCCTTTTATGTAGTTTTTATTTAGTTATCGTCTCGTTTTTGTCATGAAAAAAAGGTTCGTTGACAACAACTATGACAAAAATCATTCGTCAAGAAATGAACACTGCTACAGACTGTGGAAATAAAAATGCATTAGTGCATCATTTTCTTCTAAAAACACTAAATTTGTATTTGTCACGGTTCACCTGACGTGAAGTTCTGTGTCGAGCCAGAGACGGTTGATGTGCAGAACTGTGATGTGGTGTCTGAAGCAGAGAGATTTGTGCAGAATAATAACAGGCGCTAAAAAGTCATTTAACTGAGTGATATATTGGGTGTGTTTGAAGAGCTAGTGATCTCTCTACATAGACGCATTTTTCGTCATCCTACACGCTCCCGAGAAGGAGGCTGTTCCAAATCCTAGATGCCTTAAGAAGCTGTCTAGTGAGGCATCTTAAAATCTCAATGTTATTTTGACTCAAGAACGAGTGAGCATCTGAAGCGTCTTAAGTGATGAAGGCAATCCCAGCATTCATTGCGGCAGCTCTTCTCTCACAGAAAAATAAACATGGCTGATGGCCGGAGAAACAAACTGAGTTATTTTCAAACGTAAATAAATGATTATTGATTTTTAACTTGTATAAACTTGTACGAGTGTTTTTATTTGCAAGTTCAGGCTCATCAGCAAATTTAACCGTTTTCGGTACACGAAGGGAGATGTTAGTTGACATGCTAGCGCGCTGTGCCACCCCATCCCATTGGTTTATATGGAAAGATGCTAAATGCAAAACCAGATGGAATTGCTGTCTGAGTAGCGCATTCACTTTTAAATCATTGACTTGTTAGAATCCTCTGAGGCAGCTGAGCTAGTAAAATGTTTCCTGTATGTATGGATCAGTGTCTGGTCTCTTGTTTTTTAATGCAGTTTTTATGAAATCCAATGAGGACATTTTGGAAAAATAATGGTTTATCTTAAATATATTATTGAATAAAATATTACATAAAACAAAAATGTTTAGTAGGAAGCAATTAATTCTTACAGTGGTGCATCTTATGACCTAAAATTGATGTTAAAATTTTAGTGTAAAACAAAACAAACATTACAAGAACAATCATATAACGTTACACTTTAAACCATTTTTTTCACATAATGTTTATAAAACTTTCTACTGTTGTTATTGTGAATTGTTATTTCTTCTTGAACTTTTACATAATGTTAGTGAAGGTTGTGGGAACCGGCCCTGTAACTGTTCTAGTTGTAACTCGTCTCTACATGTTTGTTCTTGATACTGAAAGTATTTGGAGCGTCGACACCTTCACACAGAACATTAAAATCATAAAAACCTTTTATTTCTACCTGAGAGAAAACAGACTCATCATTACAGGTGAGATTTATTTCTTACAGCAAACGATCTTTAATATAAAAATAAGAAACTTAAAAAGGTTTTCAGTATCAGGACAGAGTTCTGGTAACTTTCTGTCCTTAGTAGCGTCAGTTTCTATGTTTAATTACTGTACAGACTCTCATTATCAGCTAAACACACATTATGGTAAATAAACATTTAATTTAAATGTCCAAATTTTTTTGGAAAATCATTTTACTGATCACTACAGGTGAGATTTATTTTTACAGCAAACAATTTTCTCAGTATTAGAACAGAGTTATGTAACTTTCTGTCTATAGTTCTGTATACACACATCAATGTTCCTCACCCATTTAATTATTCTATTTTATCTGTAGTTTCTGTAATCATTATACAATCATGTATTTTTGCAGCTACGTTAAACATGTAAACTTTACTTATACAGTGTATCACAAAAGTGAGTACACCCCTCACATTTCTGCAAATATTTCATTATATCTTTTCATGGGACAACACTATAGAAATAAAACTTGGATATAACTTAGAGTAGTCAGTGTACAACTTGTATAGCAGTGTAGATTTACTGTCTTCTGAAAATAACTTAACACACAGCCATTAATGTCTAAATAGCTGCAACATAAGTGAGTACACCCCACAGTGAACATGTCCAAATTGTGCCCAAAGTGTCAATATTTTGTGTGACCACCATTATTATCCAGCACTGCCTTAACCCTCCTGGGCATGGAATTCACCAGAGCTGCACAGGTTGCTACTGGAATCCTCTTCCACTCCTCCATGATGACATCACGGAGCTGGTGGATGTTAGACACCTTGAACTCCTCCACCTTCCACTTGAGGATGCGCCACAGGTGCTCAATTGGGTTTAGTCCATCACCTTTACCTTCAGCTTCCTCAGCAAGGCAGTTGTCATCTTGGAGGTTGTGTTTGGGGTCGTTATCCTGTTGGAAAACTGACAGTTTTCGAAGGGAGGGGATCATGCTCTGTTTCAGAATGTCACAGTACATGTTGGAATTCATGTTTCCCTCAATGAACCGCAGCTCCCCAGTGCCAGCAACACTCATGCAGCCCAAGACCATGATGCTACCACCACCATGCTTGACTGTAGGCAAGATACAGTTGTCTTGGTACTTCTCACCAGGGCGCCGCCACACATGCTGGACACCATCTGAGCCAAACAAGTTTATCTTGGTCTCGTCAGACCACAGGGCATTCCAGTAATCCATGTTCTTGGACTGCTTGTCTTCAGCAAACTGTTTGCGGGCTTTCTTGTGCGTCAGCTTCCTTCTGGGATGACGACCATGCAGACCGAGTTGATGCAGTGTGTGGCGTATGGTCTGAGCACTGACAGGCTGACCTCCCATGTCTTCAACCTCTGCAGCAATGCTGGCAGCACTCATGTGTCTATTTTTTAAAGCCAACCTCTGGATATGACGCCGAACACGTGGACTCAACTTCTTTGGTCGACCCTGGCGAAGCCTGTTCCGAGTGGAACCTGTCCTGGAAAACCGCTGTATGACCTTGGCCACCATGCTGTAGCTCAGTTTCAGGGTGTTAGCAATCTTCTTATAGCCCAGGCCATCTTTGTGGAGAGCAACAATTCTATTTCTCACATCCTCAGAGAGTTCTTTGCCATGAGGTGCCATGTTGAATATCCAGTGGCCAGTATGAGAGAATTGTACCCAAAACACCAAATTTAACAGCCCTGCTCCCCATTTACACCTGGGACCTTGACACATGACACCAGGGAGGGACAACGACACATTTGGGCACAATTTGGACATGTTCACTGTGGGGTGTACTCACTTATGTTGCCAGCCATTTAGACATTAATGGCTGTGTGTTGAGTTATTTTCAGAAGACAGTAAATCTACACTGCTATACAAGTTGTACACTGACTACTCTAAGTTATATCCAAGTTTCATGTCTATAGTGTTGATATAATGAAATATTTGCAGAAATGTGAGGGGTGTACTCACTTTTGTGATACACTGTATGTGTTATGTGGTATAACTATAATGTGTATGTGTTATGTGCAATGTAATTTCCATTAATGGATTAATAAAGTGCTGCTATCTTAGAATAATTTAATAATGGAGATTAAAAATCTGTTTTTATTCATAAATAATTGTGTAGACCTAATGCAGATAAATAAATATTTTAAAATCCAATAGAGTGACAGTAGTTACCTGATTGTTCTTTTTTCATAATGCAGTATACATTTCTTAAAACACATGCACACAAACATTTCTGTTGTTGCACACTCAGAATAAGGTCTGACATTTATGCTGAAATAACAGTGGAATCCCCCGAAAAATACAAGCACTGATGCCCCCCTTACCATGACAGATTTTGGTTTTTCTACTTATGCTGATAACAGACTGGACAGAATGTTATATAACTGCTCAGAACAATGAAGGGAACGCTTAAATCACACATCAGATCTCGATAAATGAAAGATTTAAGTTGAAAATGTCCTGGAGGTGTCCTCCCAGACCTGGATCAGAGGTTCAGCTTCTGAACAGTCTGTGGCGCGACTTGGCGGCGTCGGTTGCACTGAAACATAAAGTTTCGGAGGTTCTCAATTAGATTCGGGTCTGGGGAACGTGAGGGCCAGTCAATGGCATCAGTGCCTTCAATCGTCCAGGAACTGCCTACACACGCTGGCCACATGAGGCCAGGCATTGTTCTGCACCAGGATGAACCCAGGGCCCACTGCACCAGCATAAGGTCTGACAATGGCTCTAAGGATATTGGTACCTAACAGCACTTAGGGTAAAGTTAGCTATCATGGCCTGCAGTTTCACTGCTACGCAGATGATACTCAGATTTATATCTGCACTAAGCCCTCTGATTCTCTGCCTCCTGAATCCCTGGTCAGTTGTCTGACCGATATCAATAGCTGGATGACCAGAAATTTGCTTAAGCTAAACCATAGTAAATCTGAAGCTATTCTTATTGCTTTGCCTGCCACTCTGAAGAAAATCGGCCACCCCACGCTATTTATCCCAGGTTTTATCACATCTTCAGTGAACCAGGTTCGCAACCTTGGTGTTATTTTAGACTCTACACTCTCCCTGGATGCTCACATCAATAACATCACAAAAATAGCTTTTTTCCATCTAAATAACATTGCTAGGTTGCGTCCTTCTCTCACTGACCCTGTTGCTGAAACTCTTATTCATGCATTTATTACGTCTCGTCTGGATTATTGCAACTCGGTGCTGGTTGGGCTTCCTTCCAGAAGCTTGAAAAAACTTCAGTATGTTCAAAACTCAGCAGCAAGGCTTCTCACTCATACTAAACCCTGGGAACACATAACCCCCACACTTCAAAATCTTCACTGGCTCCCTGTCCATTACCGAGTACAATACAAAATTCTACTCCTGGTTTATGAATCTCTCCATACTGAAATCCATACTGTCCTGCACGTTCACTCCGGTCTGCTGATGCCCATCTACTGTCTGTTCCATCAACCAGACTTCGCTCTTTCGGTGAAAGAGCTTTTAGTGTGGCAGGCCCTAAATTATGGAACTCCTTGCCACTCTTCCTGCGCACAAGCTCATCATTATCTATTTTTAAGAAGCACTTAAAAACGCATCTTTTTAGGACTGCGTTCCATAGTTCGTAGTTTTTATCCCCTTTAATTCCTGATCTCTTAATTTTTTAATTACGTTCCTATTCTATTTTATTTTTATTTCTTTTATACTTGATTTTCTGGCGTGCTGTGCTGTTTTTATGTTCTCTGTATGTACTTGATCGTATTCGAATTGTACAGTGTCCTTGGGTGACCTGAAAGGCGCTTATAAATAAAATTATATTATTATTATTATTATCACATGGAGATTATGAGGATATGCCTCCCCAGACCATCACTGACCCACAACCAAACCGGTCATGTTACAGGCAGCAGAACGTTCACCACGGTGTCTCCAGACTCTTTTACATCTGTCGCATGTGCTCAGTCTGAATCTCCTGGTGTTCTCTGGCAAATGTTATCTGAGCTGCACTGCTGGGCTGTGAGTACATGTCCCACTAGAGGACGTCAGGCTCTCATGCAACCCTCATGGTGTTTGTTTCTGACAGTTTGTTTACAAACATGCACGCCAGTAGCCCGCTGGAGGTTACTTTGTAGGGCTCTGGCAGTGCTCCTCTTGTTCCTCCTCATACAAAGGAGCAGATACCGGTCCTGCTGCTTAGTCCTGCCCTTCTACGGCCCTGTCCTGCTCTCCTCGTGTTACGACCTGTGTCCTGGTATCTCCTCCATGCTCTTGAGACTGTGCTGGGAGACACAGCAAACCTTCTAGCAACAGCATGTATGGATGTGCCATTCTGGAAGAGCTGGACTACCTGTGCAACCTGAAAGGACTGCAGGTACCACCTCATGCTACCAGTACATTTTCATTTTCGGCATTTAGCAGCAGTGGTGGCTGGTGCTAAAAAATTTGAGGGGGGCGCAAACAAAACAACAAATTAAAAACAAAACAATAAAAAACAAGCCTTTAAAAGTAGCACTATTTGAACATGAATTTTGCCCTTTTTTCCTTTTTTCTTCAAGTGAACGCTTTGTGAAAGCGTTTTTTTGTAAAGACAAGACTGAATTATCTCTCATTTTGGAAGAAATGCTGCTCCAATCTGCAACTAACTGTTTTAACGTGTTTAACTGTTTGACAAACCGCAGCTGATGTATCAGTTAATGAGTCGACTAGGGGATTGTCACACGGCGTTTAAAAAAAAATATGCCAATAGTGACACACTTCTAATAAGAGTGGGTGTATACGGGGTGCAGAGAGCTGCGCCCCTATGGAAAATTTAAAACGACCAATTAAAGAGCAGCCTCAGACCACGTGTTTGCCAAAAGTTTGTGCACGTACATAGACACTTATTAGACCGGCGCCCCGCGCATGGGACGTGTGCACGATGTAAACAATTAAATACAAATATTTATTTATTTAAAAAATGCTATCATGACCATTAGACAAACAGACTAATTAATTTCATAATTATTTTGCAGTATATAATTTGCTTGTTTTAACATCTTAATAATTTTAAGCAGCACCCCCTATTGACCAGCCGCCACTGTTTAGCAGACACTTTTATCCAAAGCGACTTACAGTTGTGACAGTACACTATCCAAGCAATTAAGGGCCTTGCTCAAGGGCCCAACAGTGGCAACCTGGCAGTGGTGAGGCTTGAACCGGCAACATTCTAATTACTAGTCCATTACCGTAGCCACTAGGCTACAGCTGCCCTGTACAGGCTACAGTAGTGACAAGGACACAAGCAAAACACAACACTAGAGAAGAATCAGTCAGGAGAGAGAATTTGTCTGTGGCCACCACCTGCTAAACCATTCCCTTGTTGGTGGTTGTCTTGCTGTTGCCTCTCTGGTGCACCTGTTGTCACTTTCATTTGCACCAAAGCAACTGAACTTGATTCACAATCGCTTTTGCTTCCTGACGTTGTGTTATACTGTGATTAAGTGTTTCCTCATTTTTTTGAGCAGTGTATTTAATGGAGGACCAAAAGAATTGATAAACTGACAAGCCATGTTAAATGTTTTTACATCTTGTTTGGTTCATTGTTCCCTGGAGTGTGAATAGTTGTGGAGTGGACTGTATGTGAACTCTGTGTTCTCTTATTTATGTATTTTTTCTGCATGTTTAGGGGTTTAGTCCATTCCAGCAAAAGACTCAACAGTACAACAGACTGTGTGTTCATGACCAAATGAGCTACTCGTACTACTTTGAGATGGAGACTATTCATCTAGACCAGTGGTGGGCAAATTACGGCCCGCGGGACGCATACGTTTAATCCGGCCCGCTGAGTATTTACAAAACCGCATTTATTTAATCTTTTTCCTGCACTAAACTTGCGTTTCAATTGATTCCACTAGATGGCGCACGCCCGTCGGTTAGGGTTGCACTTTTTAAAAAATATAACGTGTCTCACACCGTCATAGGAACATTGATTCGGCTGTTTAACATTTATTATTTTTATTCTTTATAATAATAAACCAGAACCATGTTTTAGGCAAAACAACATCCATTAAAAACATCATGTAATCATGTGACAACAGTGCAACAACATTTTTACATAATTCACATAGCTTAGTTTGGTTCGGAATCGAACCTAGGGCGGAAAAACATGAGCGACGCACTCGACCCACTGCAATACTCAAACAGCGTTATAGTGAACAGGTTGTTATGCTGATATAACCTGCGCACACACGGCGTACTACTTAGAATAATAACCAACGCTTTCTAATTCCCACGGTAGCAGCAGTTTCCTTCTGTTTCATACACATCACCCCATCTCTGTCTTATTTGCAGCATATCTCTCCCTTTGATAAAAAAATACAGAACAAAGCGCGTCCCGTATCAGTTCAATACGGACGTTTAGCTTCCGAATAAGGAAGGATTCCGTATTTTACGGGACGGTTGGGAATATCACTCCAGCATGATCAAACCACCTGACTGGTTTAAAATGTTACACATAAACCATTAACTTATGTTGAAAGTGCTGCTTCAAAGGTGAATTGGTTTTGTTTAGACAGCCATACACCAAGTAGAAACAAAAATAAAAATAATAAAAAATGCATTAAAAAATCTAATTCACGCGTGTGTAAATGTGCACATAATAGGATGAGTCTGGCGTTTCATTTATATTCAAAAATTCATCCTTCAATCACAAAAATAAAGGTTTAAATGTAAATTTATATTAGTTCCAAACCCCCACCCCTGCACCCACCCACCAGCCGAAAAGTTTGCCCACCCCTGATCTAGACTGATCAAACTAACAATGAATAGTGATATTGATAGGTAAATAGATCCTGTCAATTTTACCATCCAATTTTTTACCACCATTTTTTACATTTGTGACCTAATTGTCACCACATAAATCACTATTATACGTTTATATTTGCAGTCAGATCCAAACAAGGGGATCAGATTCTTCAGTACCCAGGCATATCATCATGAACAGTGATGCTTCTATGCATCATCCAGTACTGCAAGATGAAGATCCATCACCTGGATGCAGGTAACATGACACTGTTTTATTGTGTGAGGAAATGTTCATTAAGGGCATTATTGTAAATAGAGCTTTGGCCACTATGTTGCAGATCATTCATGCAGGACTGAGCAAATCATCTGCCCTTAAAACTAATTGTACTGTGTTTCATTTATCAGTCCAATCTCAGTACAGAGATCAGATTCTCCAGTGTGTGTGTGTGTGTGTTATGTGTAATTGGTTTAATATATACATTTATGTTATCAGTCTAATCTCAGTACAGAGATCAGAGTCTCCAGTTCCCAGCTGTATCTCCATAAAGAGTGATGAGTCTATACATCCTCCTTTGAACTTTAAAGATGAAGATCCATCATTTGGACCCAGGTAAGAGCTCCTCAGAGCTCTCAGTGTGTGTGTGTGTGTGTGTGTGTGTGTGTGTGTTATGTGTAATTGGTTTAATATATACATTTATGTTATCAGTCTAATCTCAGTACAGAGATCAGAGTCTCCAGTACCCAGCTGTATCTCCATGAAAAGTGATGAGTCTATACATCCTCCTTTAAACTTTAAGGATGAAGATCCATCATTTGGACCCAGGTAAGAGCTCCTCAGAGTTCTCTCTCTCTCTCTCTCTCTCTCTCTCTTTGTGTGTGTGTTATGTGTGTGTAATTGGTTTAATAAAGAGTGACGGATCTATGAATCATCCTTTGAACTTTAAAGATGGAGATTCATCAACTAGACCCAGGTAAGCACTCCTCAGAGTTGAAGGTGTAATGTGTATCGTGTGTGTAAATTGTAAAGTGTCTAGATTAAATATGTTTATACTTTCAGTCCAATCTCAGTATAGAGAAAAGTTTGTCCAGTACTACTAAAAGAGACTCTGACTTTCATGAATTTGTCCAAAAGATTAGAAGGAATCTGATATTCAGGTCGAGGGTCTGAACCTTCATACAGGTGTATTGATCAGGACATAAATCAGTTTGAGAATATAAATACTAAATAAAAATGGAGGGGACTTTGCGTGCTGTAATAAATATGTTAAAAGTATCAAGTCAGTGATCACTCACATCCATTCTCATGACATGTGAGTGATCTGTAGAGTCACTGAGAATAAAACCGTAGATTCTAATTTAAATAGCTCCACTGTGTGCTATGTAACCGAACACTGTAGATCTTCCTCTTTTATGCTACTAGAATGGTCCTCTGTTATAAGGAGCTGAATCAGAAGCTCATTGGAGCCACTGTCAGATACTCCTTCTCACAGTAAATCCTTGCCAATGTCCAGTCACTTCAAAACCAAGTTGTTGAGCTTCAGGCAAATGTTAAGTTTCTGAAATAATATGACATCACTTGTCTTATTGCATTAATTGAAACTTAACCTAAATACATTTTTGCCACGGACTGGTGAATCACTTGGTGGATGTTTGTATCTTGAGATCAACAAAACTGGTGTAACACAGTTATCATTAGAGAGACAGTGTACACACACAACATTAAACTCTTGTCTGTATCTTTAAACCTCTTTTATTCAACTAGGGAATTCCCACAGTCATTTGTTATTTCACTAGCCACACCCAAACACGACTACTGCCACAAATGTTGAAACTAAACATCACTTAAATAGAACCTGTCTGGCAATGTGTAGCATTTACATTTACAGCATTTAGCAGACGCTTTTATCCAAAGCGACTTACACAATGACCTGAACATGATGAGCAATTGAGGGTTAAGGGCCTTGCTCAGGGACCCAACAGTGGCAACTTGGTGGTGGCGGGGCTTGAACCGGCAACCTTCTGCTTACTAGCCCAGTACCTTAACCACTGAGCTATCACTGGCCCCTGCAGCAGGCTAAAATTGTCACGTGGGAGAGAAAGGACTCAAGTTCGGAGGTTTAAATAAATAAAAGTTTATTTATAAACAGAAAAACAAAGAACATCACACACAAAACAAAACTCAAAAACAAACATAAGGAACCCCGATGGACTTCAGCTGGGGAATGCAGGCAGCAACAAAAAGAAAAGAAAAAAAACTAAAGGACGCTGGGCGCGAACCCCGGCCGCTCGGGTGAGAGCCGGGCGCGTAACCAGCGCGCTGCTGCAGTGGGGGAAAGCAGATGACTAAATGCGCTTAAGGCGCTACAATTATTTTTTGCTACAAAGCCTCGAAATCGCCTCAGGCGCAGTTCGAGGTAACAGACGGCTCCTTTATCAGCCGCAGCTAGAGCCAATCTGTTAAAGCCCACAGAGAGGGTGCAGATTCGAACCGGGTGAGCTGGCAGTACGGCCACGCGCTTGGCGGTGTCGCCACCCAGCGGTTGCAGAATCCCAGACTAAATGTTTTGAGCTACAAAGCCCCGAAATCGCCTCTGGCGCAGTTCGGGGTAACAGACGGCTCCTTCATCAGCCGCAGCTAGAGCCAATCTGTTAAAGCACACAAAAGGGTGCGGATTCGAACCGGGGAGGCTGGCAGGACAGCCGCGCACTTAGCGGTTGCGCCACCCAGCGGTTGCTGAATCCCAGAATAATTATTTTAAGCTACCGAAAACCCCGAAATCGCCACTGGCGAAGTTCGGGGGAAACAGAGGGCTCCGTCATCAGCCGCAGCTAGAGCCACCCTGTTAAGAAAACTGAGTAACAAGCTCCTAGTGCGGATTCGAACCGGGGGTGCTGGCAGACCAACCGAGTGTCTTACCGAGTCGCCACCCACTGGTTACCGAATACCACAGCTAGGATAGCTATGAACACATTAGCGGTGAGAGGACCAGCGCCGTGTCACGGGGCTGGCTTCACCCGCTAATGCTAAATGCTAACGGGCAAAATAAAAACAGTACGAGGACTGCACGACATCGCACCACGCTACTTCTAAGAAGGTAAAAGAAAAGCTAATTACCTCAACCTTGCAGTCTACACACCCTGATGGCCTAATGCCACCGGGGGTACCTCTAAAACTACAAAAGAAGCGTGAGGGAGCCGCCAGCAGTCCCCACGGACACCGCAGTGCCCAAAACAATAGGAGCAAACAAGACAAAAGGTGCGACACCTGCAGCCAGGCGGCGTGCCCTTAAATAAGGGAGCCGCAGCTGCAGGTCGTTCACCCTAACGAGCTGGCCTACTATTAAAGGCCTAGCTCCGTACTGCTCTGTAAGGCCTGTGACGTCAGGGAAGAGTAGTAAGTCCCACAAACGCCACAGAACCATTACAGTAATGTTGTAAAAAGCAGCACATAGTGCTTCATTCTAAGCAGATTTAATTACAAGATGCTAAACAATTAAAGTCTGGAAAGAGTTGAAAAGCCATTGCTAAGGCTCAGTGAGAGTTATTATCCAAAAATGGAGAAAACAGTGGTGAACCTTCCCAGGACTGGCCGATCTACCAGTATTTACTAGTCTACCAGTATTACCACCCCTACCACCCTTCTTATCTATTTCCATCACTTAAGTTTTATGGGGCTGCAGGTGTGTTTGTGTATAGTGTTTTGTTTTGTGAAGTATGTGTATTGTATTCTTGTGTATGTAGTGTGTGTTTGTATTGTGTGTATAGTGTGCGTCAACAATTCCACCTTAGGAAAAAGAAAACTGAGGGCTTTGGAAGTGCTGCTAGTTCTAGATTTTATAGCTTTTATCAGCAGGTAGAAGTGCTTCTGAATTCAAAATGTGTTTAGGAGTCGTCAGTAAGAGGTCAGTTGGTGCTGCACAACACCAAAACTTCAGGTTTTTCTTTTTTTGTATTTTATTATTTTATTTTATTATATTGATGTAATCCTCACATGCATGGTTTGTTGAATTCATACAGGTAAAGATGAAAGTTTCTAACAAGGTTTCAACAGAATTGTGTTTTTAACAGTTTTTACCTGTTGTTTGTATTAAAGTGAGGAGGAAATGTATCCTGATGTATTCTGTAGGTCTCACTGAACAAAAGCATGCACTGATTGGTATGACACACGTGTTCCAGCAGCTTTAGAATCATGGCAGATCTGTTTATTTATTTAGATTTTTGGGGTTCTTGGATTGCTAAGCTAAAAATAATTGACATCTCAAAAATGTCATGGAAAACTGAGATTTCAATCATAAAAAGTGATAAAAAGTGTATTTAATCTTCAATTATGTGTGATAACCATTGGTAAAAAAAAATGTTTTAATGTTAGAAAAAACATCTGAAAAAAAATCATTTATTTAATCAGAAATTAGATAAGATGTTTCATATCAGCACATTACACTTAAAACATTTGGAGCAACTGAGAATAGAACCACCTGTCATTTTTATATATCCGCAGCATCCTGCCGGGGGCGATAGCTGAAACACCAAAGAAAATCACCAAAAATATGGGGTAAGATCAAAGCCAGTAGAAAATCTATAGTGGTGTTATTAAACAGTGGAGGTAGATGTTCTATCATGTACATCTACAAATTAAATTTGATTAGATAGATTTGGAATCAAACATGATCTCTATCTACTTGTATTGTTCTCATCACTACATTACAGGTCTGACTCCACATCTGCTGGAAGTGAAGTCCAGAAGAAGCTCAAATTAAATCTGATAAAGAAGTTTCAGTGTGTAAATGAAGTGATCACAAACCAGGGAAACCCAACACATCTGAATGAGATCTACACCGAGCTCTATATCACAGAGGGAGAAAGTGGAAAAGTCAATAATGAACATGAGGTGAGGCAGATCGAGGCAGCATCCAGGGGAGCAGCAACAGAGGACACGCCCATCAAATGCAACAACATCTTTAAACCTTTATCAGACCAAGATGAACCCATCAGGACTGTCCTGACTAAGGGCGTCGCTGGCATCGGAAAAACCGTCTCTGTACAGAAGTTCATTCTGGATTGGGCTGAAGAGAAAGAAAATCAGGACGTCCACCTCATATTTCCACTTCCTTTTAGAGAGCTGAATTTAATGAAGGACCACAAACTGAGTCTGATGGGTCTCCTTCATTTCTATTTTCAGGGGATAAAAGAAACTGACATTTCCAGCTTGTACAAAGTTCTGTTTATTTTTGATGGGTTGGATGAGTGTCGTCTACCTCTAGATCTCCAGAACTCAGTGAGATTGAATGATGTAAATGAATCAGCATCAGTTCATGAGCTGCTGATGAACCTGATCAAAGGGAATCTGCTTCCTTCTGCTCTGATCTGGATCACCTCCCGCCCAGCAGCAGCTGATCAGATCCCCACTGAGTGTATCGATCGAGTGACGGAGGTACGAGGATTCAGTGATTTACAGAAGGAGGAGTACTTCAGGAAGAGGGTCAGTGATCAGAGTCTGGCCAGTAGAATCATCTCACACCTGAAGTCATTAAGAAGCCTCTACATCATGTGTCACATTCCGGTCTTCTGCTGGATTACAGCCACAGTTCTAGAGAGAATGTTTGGTGAAGCAGAGAGTGGAGAGATCCCCAAAACTCTGACTCAAATGTACACCTACTTCCTCATCATTCAGACCAACGTCATCAAAACAAAGTACATGAAGAATCAGGAGGAAGAAGGAGAAATGATCCTCAAACTGGGAAAACTGGGTTTTGAGCAGCTGATGAAAGGAAACCTGATCTTCTATGAGGAAGATCTGATGGAGTGTGGCATTGATGTTCAAGAAGCCTCAGTATACTCAGGTGTGTGTACACAGATCTTCAGAGAGGAGTTTGGACTTCACCAGAGTAAAGTGTACTGCTTTGTTCATCTGAGCATTCAGGAACATCTCACAGCTCTATATGTGCACCTGACGTTCATGAACAAAAATAAAAATGTTTTTCAGCAGAGTGAGTCCTCAAAGCTGAGAATCCTAAAAAGAAAACAAATCTCAGATCTACACAAGAGTGCTGTAGATCAGGCATTACAGAGTAAGAATGGACATCTGGATCTATTTCTTCGCTTTCTTCTGGGTCTCTCACTGAAGTCCAATCAGAATCTCTTACAAGCCTTAGTGACACAAACAGGAAGTGACTCTCACAACAAAAAGGAAACAGTTCAGTACATTAAGAAGAAGATCAGTGAGAATCCCTCAACAGAGAAATCCATCAATCTGTTCCACTGTCTGAATGAACTGGATGATCATTCACTAGTTCAGGAGATCCAACAATACCTGAAATCTGGAAAACTAAAACAAACCAAACTCTCTGGTTCTCAGTGGTCAGCTTTGGTCTTCATGTTACTGACATCAGCAGAGGAGCTGGATGTGTTTAACTTGAAGGATTATACCAACCAATACAGCTCATCAGAGGAGGTTCTTCTGAAACTGATATCGGTGGTTGCAGCATCCAGAGAAGCTCGGTGAGTAATACTAAAGATATTTACTCTGGTTTTCTGATGTTATACAATATATTATTTTTCGGAACTGACAGCCAAAGCTCAGATCAATTTTAACAAATTTGAAATGCAATAAATTGACAGACCTTCACATTCACAAAATTATAGCATCATTATAATCATTACCACCACTTTTATTATATAGCACCTCACATGCTCAGTGTTACATTACACTTTACAAAAGGCTTACAATTTACACACACAGAACAATAAAGACAGACATAAAGATGAGAAAAAAACAACACAGAAACACAGCTGAGCAGCAGCAGTAAATACCAATCCACAGCCAAGGAGCAGAACAGTGTATCAGTGGAGAACAAAGTAGGACAGCAGCAGTGAACACAGCCAGATACAGCCAAATTATAGCAACAGTGAAAATAGTTCTTATAAGAATTTAAAGATTTTCCACCAGAACAACCAACCAAACAAACAGACAAAAATACAAACACAGAGAAATGAGACACAGGGAGAAGTGGCTGTTGAAAAGATGGGTGCCAGCATACTTTCACCCAGAACTGACGTCACCACCAAAAGCCTGAGGTAATGGAGGCACAAAGACCCCCAAACACACAAAAACCAAACACAAAACCACCACTGTTGCCTTCCTTAGTCTCTCTGCTTCAAACTACACTAAATGTTTGTCCTTGTTATTCAGCTCTTTTGTTTTTGTGCTTGTAAAACGTGAAATCATGAGTGATATATGGGGGAAAAAACTAAAGGTATTTGTCCAAAAAGTTTAAATTCAACCCTTAATGAAATACCTCCGAGACTGGATAGTTTTAATCTTGTCTGCAGAAAAGGATCACACCGACAGTCTCACACAGAGGAAAAAAAATAAACACCATTATATACTGTTGTTTGTGACCTTGTAGAACAGTGGAAGATTCCACCATTAACAGGAACTGACCTAAATCAGCTACTACCCCAAATCAGAAAAAGTTGGGACAGCATGGAAATTGCGAATCCAAAAATGAGAGTTTCTTACATTTACTTTGACTTGATTGCAGACAGCAGATGAACCTGAGATATTTCATATTTTATCTGCTCAACTTCATTTCATTTATTTAAAAAAAAAAAACATCCATTCCTGCATTTCAGGCCTGCAACACATTCCAAAAAAAGTTGGGAAGGTAAAGCATTTACCACTTTGTAATGTTGCTATTCCTTTTCATCACTTAAAAGAGGTTTTGGCACCGAGGAGACCAAGTGATTTAGTGTTTCAGCTTCTATTTTGTCCTGTTCTTCCTGCAAACACGTCTTAGAGGAGCAGCAGCAGTTCGGGGTCGTCGTTGTTTCATTTTTGTTTCATAAGTCTCCACACGTTCTCTATTGGGGACAGGTCAGGACTGCAGGCAGGCCAGTCCAGTACCCGTACCCTCTTCTTCTGCAGCCACGTCTTTGTAATGTGTGCAGCAGGTGGTTTTGCATCGTCTTGTTGAAAAATGCTGGACGTCCCTGGAAAAGACGACGTCTTGAGGCAGCACATGTTGCTCTAAGATCTTAATGTACTTTTCTGTATTAATGCTGCATCACAGAGTGTAAATGACCTTTACCAAGGCACTGACACACCCCCATACCATAACAGACCCTGGTACTGACACACACCCCCATACCATGACAGACATTGGTACTGACACGCCCCCATACCATGACACCTGTTGACATCACCTGTTTGAAATCACATCATTTGCAGAGGTAAAAACCTGCTGTTCAGGTGCAGCGATAGTTTACTCATGCCATGTCATTATTTGACAATCATTCACATGTAACACACTTGGGAGTTTTAAAAATGATCAAATTAACAATTATCAAACAAACGCTGGACACAATAGGGAAATTTACAACTATGGATAAGCACATTGTCACGATGGGGCTAAGACAAGACAAAGAGGGCAGACACACACGCAGAGATGTGAACTAAATATATTTCTTAATAAAGACAAGTGCTATTTACATAGTAACACAAGCTAGGAACATGGCTAGTAACACAAGCTAGGAACATGGCTAGTATAACATAAACAGAAGTAGCAAAACCAACTGACCGGATGAGATGGAGCAAGAAGCAACAACCAAAAACAGAGTCCAAACCAAACACAAGCCAAACTAAAAGTCAAACAAAGTCCAAGTCAAGCCAAATAGTTCCCAAAGTCTGTACAAAAGCTGCCTCCTTAAATAAGGAGCAGCTGGAGATAATTAGTCCAGGAGAACCAATGGAAAAGGGGGCGTTGGCTGGAGACTCAGTGTGCTCATGAAGAGAAGGGCGTGGCACTTAGGAGAACACTGGAGCAAATGTGACATATGCCCCCTCCTGAAGGCACTACTCCTGGAGTGCCTTCCAAAACAAAAACAAAAATTAGGAGGTCCTGGTCCCTGAGGGGCAAATTTAAAGTCATTAAGGAAGTTCCGAGGCAGGCGTGATAAAAGTGCCTGAATGCGGGATGTCGACGGAAATCCCGAAGCGCCGTCGGGGGGCGTCAATGAGAGTTCTGAAATGCCATCGGAGGGCACTGACGAGAGTTCAGAAGCACCATCTGGGGGCGCTGATGAGGAACCGGAAGCACCTAGGGGTGCCAACGAGAGTTCAGAAGTGCCATCGGGGGGCGCTGATGAGGAACCAGGAGCACCATCTAGGGGTGCCGACGAGAGTTCAGGAGTGCCGTCGGAGGGCACCAATGAGAGGTCAGAAGCATTATCTTGGGCCGCCAACGAGAGTTCAGAAGCGCCTTCTTGGGGCGCCGACGAGAGTTCAGAAGCGCAGTCGTGGGGCGCTGACGAGGAGCCAGAAGCACCATCTTGGGGTGCCAACGAGAGTTCAAAAGTGCCGTCAGAGGGCACCAACGAAAGTTCAGAAGCGCCATTGGGCGCGCTGACTTGAGAGCAAAAGCACCATCTGGGACCCCAACGAGAAGTGCCATCCGGGGCGCCGACTCGGGAACAGAAGCGCCATTAGGGGGCGCCAACTCAGGAACAGAAGCGCCATGGGGGCGCGCCGACTCAGGAACAGAAGCGCCATCGGGGGGCACCAACTCAGGAACAGAAGCGCCATTGGAGGGCGCCAACTCGGAAACAGAAGCGCTGTCAGGGAGCGCCAACATGGAAACAGAAGTGCCATCGGGGGGGGTGCCAACTCAGGAACAGAAGTGCTTGGACCCTGGAGAGGCGTCGGAAGTCAGCTGCTTGGACCCTGGAGAGGCGTCGGAAGTCAGCTGCTTGGACCCTGGAGAGGCGTCGGAAGTCAGCTGCTTGGACCCTGGAGAGGCGTCGGAAGTCAGCTGCTTGGACCCTGGAGAGGCATCTTGAATCAGCTGCTTAGAACCCGGTGAGGTTTCTTGAATCAGCTGCTTGGAACCTGGAGAGGCTTCATGAATCAGCTGCTTGGAACCTGAAGAGGCTTTGTGAATCAGCTGCTTGGAACCTGAAAAGGCTTCGTGAATCAGCTGCTTGGAACCTGAAGAAGCTTCGTGAATCAGCTGCTTGGAACCAGAAGATTCATCTTGAATCAGCTGCTTGGAACCAGAAGATTAGTCTTGAATCAGCTGCTTGGACCCTGGAGAAGAGGCGTCCATGTTCAGCTGCTTGGAACCTGGAGGCGGCAGCAACAGAGCTGAAGGAGAATTGTCTGTAGTAGACGGTGGCTTGAACTCTGCATGTTGGAACATAATGCTTGGAACTTTGACAGAAAACAAAACTGGAAAGGACTTGGAACTGTTTGACTCTGTCTGGGTGGCAGGAGGGCCCGAACGTACAAATAAATCATTTTTGAAACCCTGAGCTGCTGACTGACACCTAGAACCGACAGAGACAGATGAACATGGAACAGGACTAGACAAACTAGAACTCATGGAACCTGACTTAGAGACATGACTGACTTGGACAGACGGACAAGATATGACAGGCTGACTGACTGAACAAGCCCGACCAGACAAATCAGGACCCATAGAATCGGACAAAGAAACAGGACGAACTTGGACTGATGGACAAGGAATAGGCAAGATAGACGGACTGACCAAGTTAACTGGACTAAACACAGTGGCTGGATGAGCTTGAACTGGCGAACACGACATTGACTGAAACGACAGGGGACGGCCATAGACTTTCTTAGACAAAGATTCAGACTGATTAGAATTCAAGGTAACAGACGGAACCGGCAGAGGACTGACCCGAATTTGAGTACACGAAACTGGAGCCGGCAAATAAACAGAAGGACCCCTAGAGCCTTTGGGGTCATTACAAGGAACCTGACTAAAACAATCCTGACTGGCTCCTAACATATACGTGGGACGCTCATAAGCTGTATAAGCTGCAGTGGGCGCTTTGCTGCGTGGAGCGTCTCCAAAGGGTACGGGAGGTTGGGTAACCTTCCCCACACCAAACCCGTAAGGTTCTTTACCTGAAAATTGAGCTCGCATGAGGCCCTGAAACTCTTGCACAGAGTTCAGCTCAGCTCCTTTCTCAGACCAGAGCTTCCTAGCCCATTTGCAAGCTGCACCACTCAGCCGAGACATCATAAACAACACCTGTTGTCTTTCAGTGGGCTGAGGGTCACTAAGGTACTGCAAATAGAGCCGGCTCTGAAGAAGGAAGCCGCCGACACACGAGTCGCTTCCATCATAGGGAGCTGGCTTACTAAGTGTGAAGGTCTGATGGAACCACATGGAGTCAAACTCAGGGAATCTATTGGTTACCGACATCTCGCTGTGTCCTCAGGAGGGGAGCTATTATGTCACGACGGGGCTAAGGCAAGACAAAGAGGGCGGACACACACGTAGAGATGTGAACTAAATATATTTATTAATGAAGACAAGTGCTATTTACATAGTAACACAAGCTAAGAACATGGCTAGTAACACAAGCTAGGAACATGGCTAGTAACACAAGCTAGGAACATGGCTAGTAACACAAGCTAGGAACATGGCTAGTAACACAAGCTAGGAACATGGCTAGTAACACAAGCTAGGAACATGGCTAGTAACACAAGCTAGGACATGACTAGTAACACAAGCTAGGAACATGGCTAGTAACACAAGCTAGGACATGGCTAGTAACACAAGCTAGGAACATGGCTAGTATAACATAAACAGAAGTAGCAAAACCAACTGACCGGATGAGATGGAGCAAGGAGCAACAACCAAAAACAAACCAAGCCAAACAAACACAAGCCAAACACAAACACAAGCCAAACACAAGCCAAACACAAGCCAAACACAAGCCAAACACAAAGTCAAACACAAAGTCAAACTCAAAGTCAAACTCAAAGTCAAACTCAAAGTCAAACTCAAAGTCAAACTCAAAGTCAAACTCAAAGTCAAACTCAAAGTCAAACTCAAAGTCAAACAAAGTCCAAGTCAAGCCAAATAGTTCCCAAAGTCTGTACAAAAGCTGCCTCCTTAAATAAGGAGCAGCTGGAGATAATTAGGCCAGGAGAACCAATGGAAAAGTTGGCTGGAGACTCAGTGTGCTCATGAAGAGAAGGGAGTGGCACCTAGGAGCACACTGGGCTGGGCGATTTTGCAAAAAAAAAAAATCTCGATTATTTTAAAATTATACCCGATTGTTGATTACGATTTTTTTGTTCTTGTATAATGCAATTAAAATAAGCCACCACCTATAATTATCCTTTTAATGGACTCAAACTTTATAACAATAACGATATCACAATAATTAACAATAATTAAAACAAAATAGAGATCTAAATGATCTATATCCTTATCTATCTATATCTAAGAATAGCTCACAAACAACTTTTATTTTAAATAATGTGCAGCAGAACCTCCTTACATTAGGAAAAAAAACTACAAAAAGTTCTTTACAGGTTTCTTAAAAGGAACACGAGCCTGTACTGTGCTGTACTAATGCAAACATGACAAGTGGATATAAATCTCACAATAGTTGTTTGTTTGTTAATACAACATTTCAAACATTTAGGGATGTGTAATTTGTCATTTTAGTCCCATAAAACTTTCAAACTGTATTAACCACTATTTGTGTCGTAGAATGATTCGATTCTATTGAACGGCCCTTTAAGCCAAAATAAAGGAACCGATTCGCGCATTTGGGAGTCGTTACATACATACGGCTCTTTAAAAGGAACCGACCTAAAAGATCCGACTCCCTATCGCAGAATTCACTGCCGCAGTTTCCCAGACGCGATTTCTTTTACTCAGTAAGGGATGTGATTTAAAATGTAGCGAATTACAATTCTTAGTACAAAACTTACTTAAGTAAAAGTAAAATTACAGGCTGTAAAATCTACTTTAAAAAGTACAAGTACACAAATACCCACACACACATACAAAAGTAATTTGTTACTTTCCACCTCTGCCGGTCAGCCAATCCTGATCGCGCTCATCGGCTCTGGAGTTTTGATTCAGTTCAGCGGTGTTTGATTCAGTCAATCTTCATTAAACACTTCTGTTTGTGTCTCGTTTTGCCGATCGTGTTTGCGCTCCTTATTTCTGAATCTAACCGTTAACGTGTATGATCCTTGTTGTCTTCCGTTTACTGTTTTGTTTTTTGCTGATTTTGTACACTGTTTTGACCCTTTTTATATTAAACTTTCCCTGATTTATATTCCGCGAGCGTCTGGTCAGTGAAAACGTTCATGCGAATTAACTGAATTAATCGTGAAAATCGTCCAGCCCTAACTGAAGCAAATGTGACACACATATACAAAACACATTTATCTAGAATTAACTTAATTGCTACACAAACTATGTAATCACAAGCTATATTAATCAAAATCTGAACATATTAAACCAATAGCCAAAAACCTAAATTACTAGTAAATCAACAGAAATTACAAGAATTACAAGTACTTGGCCCATACACACCCCGGCCCCTAATTGTACTTTATTAATAGAAACAATTATATTACATAAAGGGAATATCTGTATAAACATTAAGGACAGTCTCTGAACATAATGATTGTGTCTTCAGGTGTCAGAGGTTGCAGTCTTTACCACTGCCTCATTCTGCTTATTGAAAAAGACAAATTTTAGTGATAGGTCTATCAAGCTCACTGGTCTTAGTTTTGACACAAACTCTGCGCACAAGTCCATTTTCATCCTGCAGAGTATGGATGACCCATCACCCATAAATTTCTTGGTGCAGATTCATCTACACTCAGAACAATGAAAATAATTCTGTGACACTCTTGTCCACTTCTGACGTTTCTGCAGCCCTGGTGGCATAGATGACCTAGTTTTTAAAACAGAAGATGGTTTGGGGTAAGTGCCTCCATGTCATTTGGGTCGTTTAAAGGCATGGTGATAGGTTCAAGATAGCCTCTGGTTCAAAGAGGAATGTGTGTAGGCCTTCCTCCAAATTCTGCATCCTTATAGTGGCGTTAAGCACTTTCCTAATGGAATGGATCATGCGTTCCCAAACTTTTCCATGGTGAGAGCCGGATGGTGGATTAAACAACCATTTGATGCCATGCTGACGCAGAGTATTCACCAATTTAGAGGTGTTCCATTCTTTAATAGCCTTTTTTAGCTCTCGCTCATCACCAACAAAATTATTGCCATTGTCGGAACGCATTTCTAACACCTGCAATGAAGCGTTGATAAATGAGTCAGTATCCAAAGATGCAGCCATTTTAATATAAACAGTGCACACAGTAATGTTACGTGGGAGAAAGGAGGACTCAAACGCGGAAAAAATAAATTAAATAATATTTTATTTATAATATAAAATAAACACAAACAGAAGAAAAAACGAGAAAATAAAACCCAATCGGGAAGTCCGATGGTGCCGCTGAAGCTGCAGGCAAAGAAAAACAACACAGAGAAATAATTGACAAAGGTGGACGCGAACTCTGATCTCCTCGGTGCGAGACGGGCGCCGAATACAGCGTACGAGCCGAACGCTTAACGGCGTCGCCACCCAGCGGTAACTGAATCCAATTACTGACAGGTTAATAATGGTTGCGAGGATACTGCTCCCAGTGGAAAGGCTGGTAGTGTAGCAGCACCGCTAATGCAAACCCGAGAAACCAATACACAGCGCGAGGGCTGCACGGCGTCGCACCACGCTAGTTCTAAGGCAACATAAAGACGTTACCTCGACCTTACAGTCTACACACCCGAATGGCGATGCCACCAGGGGATACCGTCTAAACCTTAAGACAAACGCGGACGAGCTGCCACTTGCAAACCGAGAAACAAACAAAAGGTGCGACACCCGCTGCTGTACAGAGCTTGCTTAAATAGCAGCTGCGGGTGATCAGCCCTTATTAGTCTTCCTGCTACTTAAGGCCCTTGTTTGCTTTGCTCTGTAAGACCTACTTCGCTGGGAACTCGGGGTGCATTCACCAGCTACCGTAGGTCTCCTAATAAGTAAGGCAAGTAAAGGTGACACCATATCTCTTTACTCCGTCCATGCTTCACATCAAATGGGCACAATTTGGACATGTTCACTGTGGGGTGTACTCACTTATGTTGCAGCTATTTAGACATTAATGGCTGTGTGTTGAGTTATTTTCAGAAGACAGTAAATCTACACTGCTATACAAGCTGTACACTGACTACTCTAAGTTATATCCAAGTTTTATTTCTATAGTGTTGTGCCATGAAAAGATATAATAAAATATTTGCAGAAATGTGAGGGGTGTACTCACTTTTGTGATACACTGTATATATATATATATATATATACAGTGTATCACAAAAGTGAGTACACCCCTCACATTTCTGCAGATATTTAAGTATATCTTTTCATGGGACAACACTGACAAAATGACACTTTGACACAATGAAAAGTAGTCTGTGTGCAGCTTATATAACAGTGTAAATTTATTCTTCCCTCAAAATAACTCAATATACAGCCATTAATGTCTAAACCACCGGCAACAAAAGTGAGTACACCCCTAAGAGACTACACCCCTAAATGTCCAAATTGAGCACTGCTTTCCCTCCAAAATGTCATGTGACTTGTTAGTGTTACTAGGTCTCAGGTGTGCATAGGGAGCAGGTGTGTTCAATTTGGTAGTACAGCTCTCACACTCTCTCATACTGGTCACTGAAAGTTCCAACATGGCACCTCATGGCAAAGAACTCTCTGAGGATCTTAAAAGACGAATTGTTGCGCTACATGAAAATGGCCAAGGCTACAAGAAGACTGCCAACACCCTGAAACTGAGCTGCAGCACAGTGGCCAAGATCATCCAGCGTTTTAAAAGAGCAGGGTCCACTCAGAACAGACCTCGCGTTGGTCGTCCAAAGAAGCTGAGTGCACGTGCTCAGCGTCACATCCAACTGCTGTCTTTGAAAGATAGGCGCAGGAGTGCTGTCAGCATTGCTGTAGAGATTGAAAAGGTGGGGGGTCAGCCTGTCAGTGCTCAGACCATACGCCGCACACTACATCAAATTGGTCTGCATGGCTGTCACCCCAGAAGGAAGCCTCTTCTGAAGTCTCTACACAAGAAAGCCCGCAAACAGTTTGCTGAAGACATGTCAACAAAGGACATGGATTACTGGAACCATGTCCTATGGTCTGATGAGACCAAGATTAATTTGTTTGGTTCAGATGGTCTCAAGCATGTGTGGCGGCAATCAGGTGAGGAGTACAAAGATAAGTGTGTCATGCCTACAGTCAAGCATGGTGGTGGGAATGCCATGGTCTGGGGCTGCATGAGTGCAGCAGGTGTTGGGGAGTTACATTTCATTGAGGGACACATGAACTCCAATATGTACTGTGAAATACTGAAGCAGAGCATGATCCCCTCCCTCCGGAAACTGGGTCGCAGGGCAGTGTTCCAGCATGATAATGACCCCAAACACACCTCTAAGACGACCACTGCTTTATTGAAGAGGCTGAGGGTAAAGGTGATGGACTGGCCAAGCATGTCTCCAGACCTAAACCCAATAGAACATCTTTGGGGCATCCTCAAGCGGAAGGTGGAGGAGCGCAAAGTCTCGAATATCCGCCAGCTCCATGATGTCGTCATGGAGGAGTGGAAAAGCATTCCAGTGGCAACCTGTGAAGCTCTGGTAAACTCCATGCCCAGGAGAGTTAAGGCAGTTCTGGGAAATAATGCTGGCCACACAAAATATTGACACTTTAGGAACTTTCACTAAGGGGTGTACTCACTTTTGTTGCCAGTGGTTTAGACATTAATGGCTGTATATTGAGTTATTTTGAGGGAAGAACAAATTTACACTGTTATATAAGCTGCACACAGACTACTTTTCATTGTGTCAAAGTGTCATTTTGTCAGTGTTGTCCCATGAAAAGATATACTTAAATATCTGCAGAAATGTGAGGGGTGTACTCACTTTTGTGATACACTGTATATATATACATATATATTATGGCAAGCCAAACAGGAAATATATAGCAAATGCTGATATATATGGAATGAAACTTGATATATATATAATGAAACTCGATATATATATAAAGAAACTTGATATATATATAATGAAACTCGATATATAATGAAACCTGATATATATATAATGAAACTCGATATATATATAATGAAACTCGATATATATATAATGAAACCTGATATATATATAATGAAACCTTATATATATATATAATGAAACTCGATATATATATAAATAAACTCGATATATATATAATAAAACCTGATATATATATAATGAAACTCGATATATATATAAAGAAACTCGATATATATATAATAAAACATGATATATATATAATGAAACTCGATATATATATATAATGAAACCTGATATATATATATAATGAAACTCGATATATAAATATAATGAAACTTGATATATATATAATGAAACCTGATATATATATAATGAAACCTGATATATACAGGGGTTGGACAAAATAACTGAAACACCTGTCATTTTAGTGTGGGAGGTTTCATGGTTTCCACCAGAACTGTCCGTCGGGAGCTCCACAGGGTCGATATACACGGCCGGGCTGCTATAGCCAAACCTTTGGTCACTCGTGCCAATGCCAAACGTCGGTTTCAATGGTGCAAGGAGCGCAAATCTTGGGCTGTGGACAATGTGAAACATGTATTGTTCTCTGATGAGTCCACCTTTACTGTTTTCCCCACATCCGGGAGAGTTACGGTGTGGAGAAGCCCCAAAGAAGCGTACCACCCAGACTGTTGCATGCCCAGAGTGAAGCATGGGGGTGGATCAGTGATGGTTTGGGCTGCCATATCATGGCATTCCCTTGGCCCAATACTTGTGCTAGATGGGCGCGTCACTGCCAAGGACTACCGAACCATTCTGGAGGACCATGTGCATCCAATGGCGGTGCCGTGTATCAGGATGACAATGCACCGATACACACAGCAAGACTGGTGAAAGATTGGTTTGATGAACATGAAAGTGAAGTTGAACATCTCCCATGGCCTGCACAGTCACCAGATCTAAATATTATTGAGCCACTTTGGGGTGTTTTGGAGAAGCGAGTCAGGAAACGTTTTCCTCCACCAGCATCACGTAGTGACCTGGCCACTATCCTGCAAGAAGAATGGCTTAAAATCCCTCTGACCACTGTGCAGGACTTGTATATGTCATTTCCAAGACGAATTGACGCTGTATTGGCCGCAAAAGGAGGCCCTACACCATACTAATAAATTATTGTGGTCTAAAACCAGGTGTTTCAGTTATTTTGTCCAACCCCTGTATATATATAATGAAACTCGATATATATATATAATAAAACCTGATATATATATAATGAAACTCGATATATATATAATGAAACTCGATATATATATATATATATATATAATGAAACCTGATATATATATAATGAAACTTGATATACAGTACAGGCCAAAAGTTTGGACACACCTTCTCATTCCTGTGGTTTCTCTTAATTTTTTTTAAATTTTCTACATTGTAGATTAATACTAAAGACATCCAAACTATGAAGGAACACATATGGAATTATGTAGTAAACAAAAAAGTGTTAAACAAACCAGAATATGTTTTATATTTTAGATTATTCAAAGTAGCCATCTTTTGCTTTAATGACAGATTTGCACACTCTTTGAAATTTTATCAACCAGCTTTATTAGGTTTCCACCTGGAATGGTTTTCAATGAATGTTTGTGCCTTGTCTAGAGTGAATTTTTTGAATTTGTTGCTTTTTTAATGTGTTTGAGACCATCAGTTGTGCTGTGCAGAGGTAGAGTTGGTAGAATATAAAACATATTCTGGTTTGTTTAACACTTTTTGGTTCACTACATAATTCTTCATAGTTTAGATGTCTTCAGTATTAATCTACAATGTAGAAAATAAAAATAATCAAGAAAAAACATTGAAGAGAAGGTGTGTCCAAACTTTTGACTGGTGTGTCCAAACTTTTGGCCTGTACTGTATATGGAATGAAAACTACCCCCCAAGCGCAATGCAAAGGTGTTTGTGTACCTTTGGTCATTAGTTTTTCACTTCAAATCCCAAAATTAAAAAGGTTTCAGTTTTCAGTTTCGTTTCAAATAACAAACAAACACACATTGATAATAATAACGACATGATCTGACCCCTGTTCTGACTTTTGTGTATAAAACTAACATGACAATGTTACAACGTCCAGTACGAAAATTGCTTCCTCACTTTAATTTTTTGCAGATAGAGCAAATATGTGCACGTCACAAATACAAACACAAAAGTCAGAACAACAGGACGCGTCATTATTACTTTTTTAACACTTGTGTTTGATTTACACTGTCTAAACAATAATATAAGCGTGCGCGTTTATTTCCAATTGAACTGATATAAATGCTGATTTCGGAAAATTAAAATACGAGCCGTTTGTTTTCAATGTGTGTTTGCTGTTATTTGGAAACAAACTGAAAACTGAAACCTGGAATGTGAAGTATAAAACTGATGATCAAAGAGCTTGCTTTGCGTTTGGAGGAGCAATGAGAAAATCGGGGGGTCCTAGCGCCTGCCTCGTTTCATTCAAGTTTCATCATATATATATCAGGTTTCATTCCATATATATCCAGTTTCATGAAACTCGATATATATATAATGAAACTTGATATATATATAATGAAACTTGATATATATATAATGAAACTCGATATATATATGATGAAACTTGATATATATATAATGAAACTCGATATATATATAATGAAACTTGATATATATATAATAAACTTGATATATATAATGAAACTCGATATATATATAATGAAACTTGATATATATATAATGAAACTTGATATATATATAATGAAACTCGATATATATATGATGAAACTTGATATATATATAATGAAACTCGATATATATATAATGAAACTTGATATATATATAATAAACTTGATATATATAATGAAACTCGATATATATCGAGTATCACTTCCGGGTTGCAAGTACGCTGTGCGCGTTTGGCTGCCGCTTTGCTCCGGTTCTCTTTTTTTTTTTTTTTTTTTTTTTTTTTTCTTGTTTTAGTTGTTTTTATGTTTAGGGTCTTTTAGGTGTTAGGTGTCTGGACACACTACGTTACTGGACTTTATGTATTATCTGCCGAAAGCTTACACTGGAATATCTTCCCGGCTGGACCTTCTGCCGCTGCTGTTGTCTGCTATCTGCTGTTTGCTGTGCTGTTACTCATACATGTACACTGATACCTGCCTAACACGAGCTTTCCCTTTCACTACCCGCCCGGTACAAACCAGCTTCATCCGAGTAAGTCTGTACTCTCTCGTCTGTGGTGTGTTTGTTCCTCCTTATGTCTTGATGAGTAAATAAAACTGCTTTTTCACGACGTAGGCTAGCGGTTGTGACTAGTAGGCTAACGTGGTGTATTTGCTTGATGTATTTACTTGGCTGTGTTTCTGTAGTATGTCACAATGAGTTTTATTAGCCAGCTCCTAGCAGCTGTAGCCGCTGAGGGTGTCCTGGTGCTAATCGGAGTAGTTTTCTGTGTCATTTGGGGTCCCGAAGTGCTTCTGCAAATCACTATGGCAACCACATATACTGCCAGCGAACTTATACAGCTTAAGGACATGAGCTACAGGCTCCCTCCTGCTGTGTTTCATACCTGTTTACACTTGGGAATAGCTCGTCGTCCACGCTATATTCACCGTGGCTCCCGCTCCACTCCATTCTGGAGCTATCAAGCGGCAAAACCTGGATTTATCCCCCGCATCTGGAGCTTGAGCCGCCGCTGTTCCAAACCTCAACGCTCAGTGGATAATTCATTATTGCGGCAAATTCCGAAGATTCCTGAGTGGTCAGCCACGCATAACCCCGCCCCGTGTTCTATCGCTAAATTCGCTCTGCTTAATGTACGCTCCATTAACAACAAAGCGCCTATTATAGCTGACGTCATTTTGGACAATAACTTTGACTTTATTCTGCTGACTGAAACATGGCAGCAACCAGGTGAATACCTGGCACTGAATGAAGCCACCCCCCCCGGCTTTCAGTATATTGATAAGCCGCGCACAACTGGTTGCGGAGGTGGACTGGCAGTCCTTCATCGCTCTACCTACAGGGTCCATACAGTGTTTCTTCAGCCTACTACCTCTTTTGAATGTCTTGCTCTGAAAATAGCTGGGTCAAAGCCCTTATTGATATTGCTGGTTTATCGTCCGCCTAGATCAAATTCTGTACCTACTTTTTTATCGGAGCTGTCTGAACTGTTAGCTTCGCTCTGTCCATTATTTCCATCAATGATACTGTTGGGTGATTTTAACATTCACATTGACTCAGGGAAATGTGTCCATGCCACGGATTTTCTTAATGTGCTGCACTGTTTTGACCTCACTCAACATGTGGCTTCCCCCACTCACTCTCATGGTCATATCCTGGACCTGGTCTGTTCTACCCCCTCTGTCTCCCTTTCAAATTTGCATGTTACAGAGTTTCATGTTTCTGATCACGGAGCTGTGGTATTTGACCTATTGCTATCACTCCATTCTACAAGAAAGCATGCCCCTCGCAGCATTGTTTTTAGGAATCTTAGAAATGCCAGTCCCGCTGTTCTTATGAATACCCTTGATCAGTTCTCTATTCCCCAGACTATGACATCTCCTGACGACCTTGTCATTCATTACAATAACATAGTTTCAGCTACACTTAATTTGCATGCTCCTCTTCAAAAACGTGTTGTGACCTTTCGCCATTCTGCCCCTTGGTTTACTCCAGAGCTCAGGTTAATGAAAGCACAAGGCCGCCAATTGGAGCGCCTCAGTAAGAAAACTAAACTGACAATTCATGCGGTCGCTTATAAGGATCATATCCTTGCATATAAAACTGCTCTAAATAAGGCTAAGATTGATTTTCATTCTGTTAATATCACTAACTGCCAGGGAAATCCAAGAGCTCTTTTCTCTACAGTAAATAAACTGCTGCGGCCTGCCAATAGTTTCCCACTTACTCCCTCAACAGCTCTCTGTAGTGACTTCTTGTCCTTTTTTAATGGGAAGGTTAGTAACATCTACTCAGAGTTTCATTCTGTTACCTGCCCCCTGGATCGTACAGAGCCATGTTCTCCAGTTAACCACTGTTTGTCCTTCTTCCATCCTATTGATGTTAGCTCTGTAGCCAGGCTTATCAAGGGTTCCAGATCGACTACTTGTATTCTGGACCCCTTGTCTACCACCCTGGTTAAAGCATGTCTGCCATCGCTTTGTCCTCTTATCACTAATATCATAAACGCTTCTCTCAGCTCTGGACTTGTTCCCCCTAACTTAAAGCTTGCTAGCATTACTCCAGTGTTAAAGAAGCCGGGACTTGTGCCTGATGACTTCAACAACTATCGTCCCATATCTAACCTGCCTTTCCTGAGTAAGCTACTTGAACGTGCAGTTTCATGTCAACTCAAGGAGCACCTGACTTCCCATAACCTCTTTGAGCCATTTCAGTCTGGTTTTAGAGCTAACCACAGCACCGAGTCTGCCCTTGTGAGGGTTATGAATGATTTACTTTTGGCAGCTGATTCTGGCCTAGTTAACATTCTGGTACTGCTTGATCTAACTGCAGCATTTGACACGGTCTGTCATGACACACTGCTGCACAGGCTGGAGAGCTGGATAGGGATCACTGGCATGGCACTGGCGTGGTTTCGGTCATATCTCACTGACAGGCTGCAGTTTGTTTCCCTGGGCAATTTCAGGTCGGATACCGTACCTCTCTTTCATGGTGTCCCGCAGGGTTCTGTACTCGGCCCTCTTCTTTTCATAATTTATATGTTTCCTCTTGGTGATATCATCCGACAACATGGTCTTCAGTTCCATTGTTATGCGGATGATACTCAAATTTACATATGCACTAAACCCTCTGATACATTACCTCCTGATGCACTGATCAGCTGTTTAACTGATATAAGAAAATGGATGGCTAAGAACTTCCTGAAATTGAATAACAACAAATCTGAAGCCATTCTTATTGCATCACCTTCTACATTTAAGAAGATTGGTCAACCAACAATATCTATCCCAGGGTTCATTACGTCCTCTGTGGCCCAGGTCCGCAATCTTGGTGTTATACTGGACTCCACACTTACCTTGGAGGCTCATATAAACAACGTAACTAAAATAGCCTTTTTCCACCTAAAAAATATTGCCAGACTACGTCCTTCTCTTCCTAACTCTGTAGCTGAAACCCTCATACATGCTTTCATCACATCCAGGTTGGACTACTGTAACTCTGTATTAATCGGGCTTTCTTCCCGTAGTCTGAAGAAGCTTCAGTATGTTCAGAATTCTGCAGCAAGAGTTCTCACACATACAAGCTCTTGGCAACACATCACTCCTATACTAAAAGATCTGCACTGGCTTCCAGTCCAATATCGCATAAACTACAAAATACTCCTCTTAGTATTCAAGTCCCTGCATGGTCTGGCTCCTGACTATCTCTCTGTTCTGCTGACCAGATACTGTCCTTCACGCTCGCTCCGGTCTGCTGATGCCAGCTTGCTCTCTGTACCTCCTGTCAAGCTGCGCATGTACGGTGAAAGAGCGTTTAGTGTTGTTGGCCCAAAGTTATGGAACACTATCCCCCTTTATCTCCGCTCATGTTCCTCCTTGACAATTTTTAAGAAGCAATTAAAAACTTATCTCTTTAGAACTGCTTTCCATAATTCTTAGTTTTATTGAATACTTGTTTTTAATTTGTTTTATTCTCAGTTATATATATATATTTGCAGTAGTACTATTTACTTTCTTATGTTTTATTACTCGTTTTATACCTTTTCTGTTGTTCTCTTTTAATTTCTTTGATGTGTAAAGTGTCCTTGTGTATCCTGAAAGGCGCTTATAAATAAAATTCTATTATTATTATTATTATTATTATATATATAATGAAACTTGATATATATATAATGAAACTCGATATATATATAATGAAACTCGATATATATATAATGAAACTCGATATATATATATAATGAAACTCGATATATATATAATGAAACTTGATATATATATAATGAAACTTGATATATATATAATGAAACTTGAATGAAACCAGGGCAGGCCCTAGGACCCCGATTTTCTCACTGGAAATCGGAAATATACGCGCACGCGCGTGCATGCGCTTACATGCTTATATTATTGTTTAGACAGTGTAAATCAAACACAAGTGTTTAAAAAGTAATAATAACGACGCGTCCTGTTGTTCTGACTTTTGTGTTTGTATTTGTGACGTGCACATATTTGCTCTATCTGCAAAAAATAAAATAAACAATGTGGGGAAGCGATTTTCGTACTGGACGTTGTAACATTGTCATGTTAGTTATAGGGTTGCCAACTGTCCCCTAAAATACAGAATCGTTCCTTATTTGGAAACTAAACGTCGCGTTCCGTATTGACCTGATACTGGACGCGCTTTGTTCTGTATTTTTATCAATGGGAGAGAAATGCTGCAGATTAGACTGAGACAGGGCGATATGTATGAAACAGAAGGAAACTGCTGCTGTCGTGGGAATAAGAAAGCGTCTGGTTATTATTTTAAGTAGTATTTAAGTTGTGTGCGCAGACATATCAGCATAAACCTTTTACTATTTCAATGTTTAAGTAGCGCAGTGGGCAGCGCGTCCAGAACCGGGGCTGCATGAGTCTTCATCATTTCTTCTCTTTACTTCCCGCAGTACCTAACATCTGTCTGACAGCAGGTCTCCACACAGACAAAAGACACATCACTGTCAATTTTCCTGACAAAAAACTACCCCCCAAGCTCAATGCAAAGGGGTTTGTGTACCTTTCGTCATTAGTTTTTCACTTCAAATCCCAAAGTTGAAAAGGTTTCAGTTTTCAGTTTCGTTTCAAATAATAAACAAACACACATTGATAGTAATAACATCTGACCCCTGTTCTGCCTTTTGTGTATAAAACTAGGGTTGCCAACTTTCAGAAATAAGGAACGCGAGTTGGCGGGTTGGCGGAAGGCATAGGGTGTGGGGTGGGATGTTGGGCCAGTGTGACAACCAGCTTGGCCCCCCCTACGGCCCCCCTAGTTGCGAACTTGCGAACACACAGCGACAAGGCTGCACACCAAAGTAACCCACATTTTATTAAGTAATTGGCCCCTCTAACATAGCCTCTGCCCCCCCCCCCCCCCCACCTCACATAGTCTAGAACCCCCACTGTAAAGAACATCATGTAACATTTTTTCTCAATAGTGCAAACAACATTTTTACATAATCCATCATTACACTGACATGCAGCCCCGGTTCTGGACGCGCTGCCCACTGCGCTACTTAAACATTGAAATAGTAAAAGGTTTATGCTGATATGTCTGCGGCGCACACAACTTAAATACTACTTAAAATAATAACCAGATGCTTTCTTATTCCCACGACAGCAGCAGTTTCCTTCTGTTTCATACATATCGCCCTGTCTCAGTCTAATCTGCAGCATTTCTCTCCCATTGATAAAAATACAGAACAAAGCATGTCCCGTTTCAGGTCAATACGGAACGCGACGTTTAGTTTCCAAATAAGGAACGATTCTGTATTTTAGGGGACAGTTGGCAACCCTATAACTTACATGACAATGTTACAACGTCCAGTACGAAAATCGCTTCCCCACATTGTTTATTTTATTTTTTGCAGATAGAGCAAATATGTGCACGTCACAAATACAAACACAAAAGTCAGAACAACAGGACGCGTCGCTATTATTACTTTTTAAACACTTGTGTTTGATTTACACTGTCTAAACAATAATATAAGCATGTAAGCACATGCACGCGCGTGCGCGTATATTTCCGATTTCCAGTGAGAAAATCGGGGGTCCTAGGGCCTGCCCTGGTTTCATTCAAGTTTCATTATATATATATCAAGTTTCATTATATATATATATATCTAGTTTCATTATATATATATCGAGTTTCAGTATATATATATATATCAAGTTTCATTATATATATATCAAGTTTCAGTATATATATATATATATATATCAAGTTTCATTATATATATATCGAGTTTCATTATATATATATTGAGTTTCATTATATATATATCGAGTTTCATTATATATATATCAGGTTTCATTATATATATATCAAGTTTCATTATATATATATCGAGTTTCTTTATATATATATCGAGTTTCATTATATATATATCAGGTTTCATTATATATATATCGAGTTTCATTATATATATATCAAGTTTCATTCCATATATATCAGCATTTGCTATATATTTCCTGTTTGGCTTGCCATAATATATATATATATATATATATATATATATATATATATATATATATATATATATATATATAATAAACATATGAATTATATAAATATTATTAATTATAAATTAATTTAATTAATCAATTTATCCAATAAATTACAAATGCAAATTAATTAAGTCTGTGACAGAATGTGTGGTAGGAAACAGTTTTTATAAAATGTTTCCAGGATGTCAATGTTAACCACCCATGTTGGGTCTATGAGCACTGGCAGAATCACAAAGTCAAAAGGAGTCCATACAAGCAGATGACAACAGTTAGCTCTAGTCAGGTGTAGGTTGCCCTGGATCTGATGCCAATAGTGGTGAGTTGGTTTTAGTGTTAGGGAACCAGTCACCTCCTCCAACTCCAGAAAAAAGTCCTGACTCTCTGCTGCCTGCGGAATAGTCTTGGTTCTGGCTGACCATGGACATTTCACCTCAATAATGCAATCACCAGATACTGTCCCATCTGGAGATCCACCAAGCAGGCCTCTATCAGACAGGAACAGTCCCCTCTCCTGGATACCGACATCAGTGCGCTCTGTGTACTGCTGCTTTGCCCTTGGCTCATGAAGGATTCCCCAATCACATGCCTTTAATAAACACACAAAAAATGTCACTTAATCTTAGATACACTGATAAGTTAAATCACTTATCCACTTCTTACTTTAGATCCGTCTTTGACATTGTAATGGCCAAGCAGGGTTTTGAATAAGGAAGAGGGGTAAGACTTCTGCTTGACTGCTGCCAAGACCACACCAAAGTTGCTTGCCGTGATTTGTTTTTTGCGAAATGCCGACCTGTTATTTAAAAAAAAAAAAAAGGCAAGTTGCAATTACTAGTTTTGTATTATTTCAGCTTGTATCTTATTTTGTACAGTGATGCTAAGAGCTCAATGCATTATGACTTAAGAAAACATGCAAATACTTTAGACATAAAATGCAAGCAAATCAAGAAAACATCTACAACAGCCCATACAAAGCATTTAGAAAATCTGCAGCAAATTCAGACAACACATCACAACATATGAACTTGCAGAATGTTTTCTAAATGAAGTGCATAGGTTGTTAAATTGATATATTCTTAATTTGTGTTTTGTCTATCTGCACACATTGTATGTTGCAGTGCATTGAGTTCCCAGGGCCACAGCAGTTTTTATTAATGCACTTTCTTACCATAAAGGGTTCTTTGCTTACCCAACTGTTGCTGCCTCGATCTGCTGCTTCTCATCATCTGTGACAGCAAGCCATGACAGCACATAAAGAGCCTTGTCCTCAGCTTGGGCAGAACCTGGGCTGGTCACTAACCCATCAAATGTCTTGATGGGTAGTGTCTAGATTTAAAGTTTAGCACATTGTGTCAGACATTTATATAACAAAAAGGTTTAAGTTTAAATCTGTCATGGGTTTAAACTGTGTAGCCTTTTTTACTACACAGTACAACTGTTTACAGCACAACTACATCTCTAGTTGAAATGATTTCTTTTTGACATTGTACTAAATTGCATAATGACCGAATCGATAATGACTTAACATAGCATATGTGATATTTCTGGAAACATGGTGGGCAAATCAAAGTGCAAGAGACAAAAGTCGTACCTGAGGTGGTTCAGGACTCAAAATCCACCCCATTCCAGTGAAACGCCCAAGTTTTGACAAAGATGCCAGTGCCCATTCTTTCCTGTGTGACAGGTCTTTTGATTCCAGCTGAAATAAAATAAGTAATACTATCAACAGTCTTTTAAACTCACAGTGTACACCACACTCTTCATGCAGTATATCAGATTAACAATATTTTAAGGATTCAGAAAAGATCTCTGTCTGGCCAACTAAAATGTCAATATGAAGATAAAGCTTAAATTCATGATTGTTCAGTAGTACCACAGAACAATGTGACTATGTTAGCATTGTTTAATAAATACTATTCATTCTTACAACGGCTTTAACCCAGTGGTCTTGGAGGACCCCTGCACATTTTAGTAGTTTCTTGCTCTACCATACCGGCTTCGTCTCCAAAAGGGATTTGTTAATCAGCTGATTAGTTAAATCTGGTGTGTTGGGAGCAGGGTGTGAAGGGCAATGTGAAGGGCAAGGGGTCCTCTAGGACCGAGTTAGGGAAAACACTGCTTTAATCCACCTAGCGTTAAGCAAATAAACCATGCAACATCAGCATCACTTGCAAATTAATTACTAACCTCGTGTTGTGGATGGTGTCATCTCAGACACCCGCTTGGCTGCAATTTCGTCCATTTTCGATGTCTTTGCCCTCTTCCACGAGCATTCCACGTCAGTGTGGGACACGTTTCTCTCAACCCAAATCAACAAGGCTGCCATATGAGGGCACTTGTCTCTGCCAATTGGGCACTCGCAGGTACTGTACCTTACTGACTGACCCTCAACGTGCACCTATATTGAACAAGATTTAATCCTCGCTGTCCCTAACACATCTTCAAGACCTTATCAGTGATGTATTTAAAGTAGTAGCCTAAAGATATTTCTGTAGCTATTCATTCATTCATTAGCTATTTGCAGGCTAGCTAACATAACTTCACTAATCCCACAAAAGCCTTTATATGTAGGTTTTCATTATTTACGTCCAAAGTTATAGCAGTCCTGTGCATTTATTATACAAATACCTCAGTCAGAACATGACATATCATCTTTAAATGCTAATTAGCGAACCTAGCTAACCCTCCTACCTTCTAACTCACCTCAACCTCATAAATCATCTTTTTCATGGATGCCTGGACTCTACCCCTGAATATACCACCTGGAAGAACACTTACACTCATCACTCTATTTGAGTGAGTTAAAAGAGTTTAGACCTTTTTTAACCCTCAATGGTGCCTCACTAAAGAAAGAAGTAATGGTAAAAAGGTTCACAGGTTCAGCCATAGTTGTTTGCGTTTGGGATTAAAGTTGAGTTTGGCCCCGGAAATGGTCCTAACGTCACGCATGACGTCACACTTAACAAGCGGATAATAGGAATAAAATAAAAATAAATATGGCACACCGATTTCCAATAAATCGTCTCAGTCCCACCAAATAGCTCACTTTTCCTGGCGTCCCTAGTCAGCCATACCACATTGTAAGAGTTTTCTTGACATGTTTCCTTCTGAAGCTTGACATCTCCATCTCCGTCTGTGAAAGACACTGGTTTATTTCCTTTCTCCTTTTAGACAGGTTGAGTAGCGTGTTTTTTATTCTGAGAAGCCATGCCATAGCTTTTCTAAGATGTAGCCATAAGGAGAAGTACTCAATGAGCTGCTTCAGTTTATCCTTTGTTTCTTCAACTGCAACAGCATTGACCATTAAATTTTTCTTTACCTCTGGGTCTGTTGCTGTTGGCTTGTCTAGGTGAATAGACGTTGCTGGCCATTCATTGGCTGGCTTTAAAAGAAAGTCAGGCCCAAAAATCCAGGTTTTGTTTTGCATGAATGCACCAACATCCTGTCTTCTTGATGCATAATCTGCAGGATTCTGGTAAGGGCAGATTTACTTTCACTGAGACGCAGCAGATGTCTGAATGATGGCTGACACCCTGTTGGCCACAAAGGTGCAGAATTTTGTACTACTCTAGCGTTTCCTAGGACAAAGGTGCAGTGCATTTGATTGTGACTGTTCTGTAGGACTGTGCCATAGCCTACTTCACTGGCATCGGTTCCAATGCCCTTGGCACATTTGCACCAATGAGCAGTTCTATTTCTCTATTTAGGAGAAAAATGGAATATGAACATCTTTCAGATGAGGCCACCTGTCTATTTCTTTTTGACTAAGAATATTGGCTTTACTCATTGGAATTGCCTTTTGTGAAAACACTTCAGTTAACTCAATAATGTCGTCACTAAGAACACACTCACTTCCAAGTCTGCAACAGCACTACTGTGAACAATCCTTTGCTCTCCCATGGTGGTCAAGAGAATATTAACCTTTCGGCCACAAAGGTTAAAAACAGAACCAAGCCCTTCACGGAGCATAGAAAGTTGAGTCTACCTCTTGTAGCAGTATTCGGGAGCCAGCAATGTTACCTCAATGTTGGAGCTTTCTACCGGTCTCAACAGATGGACCGATTTTCCTCCTCTGTCCCAGGTCAACTCCACAACGCGGAACGTAGAACTATGGCGTCCTTTGGTTTTCTCTTTTTCGTTGAGTACATCTGCGGTAAGACTCATGCAATGCGTCACGTGAAGAAATTGAATTCTATTTGTGCAATCTGGAAAGTAGTGCTGACAAGCAGCTTTGGCTGATAGCAGCGTTTTCAGGAGTCTAGTTGAGGCGACCAGCGCTACCCTGGATTCATTTATTATTCATTATTTATTAACTGAGAGACTATGAACTGGGAATCAAGCAGGCTACTTCTCCTTATTTTGTAGTTTTGTTGTGGCTTTGTTGTCCTTCTTTGTTTGTTTGTTAAATGTTAAACTACAGGTACATAACTAACTTAATATATTTTTAGTACACCTAAAGTGAGTAGATAGCTTAGTTACTAGATTTATAGAAATTTCAATTAAATCTAAATGTACTGTATATTAGTACATTTACTCCATTAGATTTTGTTATTAGATCAACAGATCATCTGCACAAATACTATTAAATCAAGTATTATATTTTTTTTAGGCTTGCTTGGTGTGATCTAAAAGATAAAGGTTGTGAAGCTCTGGCCTCAGTTCTCAGCTCAGAATCCTCCAGTCTTAAAGAACTTGATCTGTCTGATAATGACATAGGAGATTTAGGAGTGAAGCGTCTCTCTGCTGTACTGGAGAATCCTCACTGTAAACTGGAGATACTGAGGTAAGATCATCTCTCTGAGAATCATACATGAGCTGTGGTTTGGCACACATGCACCAAACCACACTCTCATTATTACCATTTTATACCTAGTAATAAGAAGTGCAAGAGATCTAAAAGAAACCAGAGACCTGAGATCAGCCACATCTTCTTATTTTATTTGATTTTACTGGTTCACAGAGATTCATCCACACTGATTGTAGACTGTAGTGACTCTGTAGATGATGAAGTTCCTCTAGAACTGAGAGAATGAAGAGTGGATCATTGTTCTCTCTGCAGGTTGTGGAATTGTGGTGTATCAGATGAAGGTTGTTCTGCTCTGGCTTCAGCTCTGAAATCAAACCCCTCACACCTGAGAGAACTCGATCTGACTCATAATAAACTAGGAGATTCAGGAGTGAAGCGTCTCTCTGCTGGACTGGAGAATCCTCACTGTAAACTGGAGATACTGAGGTAAGATCATCTCTCTGAGAATCACACATGAGCTGCTCCTCACTAACTCATCTTCTCTAATAGTGAGACTGAAACAGAGGATTTAGGTTTGAATGGAAGTTGTGTCTTTACTAAATAAAGAGAGGAAATGATCTATAAAAATAAACCTGTAACAATACTGAGTCCCTCAGTGTAAGAGGAGGAAATGAAGGTCTAGAAGATGAGCAACTCAAACAGCAGCAATAGATGAGCGACTGTCTCTAACTTTAAATCTACAAGGTGGCATTCAGCTGGACGGGCTAGCCTTGTATCACGCCGATAGGAACACAGCTGAGTCTGGAAAAACATGAGGATGAGTTTGTGTTTACATTAACACAGAATGGTGCAAGAAGTCAAATGCGAAGGAAGCGTTGTGTGAGCTGTACAGAGCCATCAGCGAACTGCAGAACATTCGACCAGACAGACTGTTTATTATCGCTGGAGATTTCAACTATGCAAATCTTAAGTCTGTACTGCCTAAATTCTAACATAATGTGGACTTTCCAACGAGAGGAGCGAACACGCCGGATATAGTTTACGAAAGCATTGCTGATGTGTACAGGGCAGAGCCCCGCCCCAACCTCGGATACTCACATCACATCTCTGTAATGCTGATTCCAGCGTATAGACCGCTTGTCAGATGTTTCAAACCCAAACTGAAACAGGTGAAAACCTGGTCAGCAGGATTAATCTCTGCTCTTCAGGACTGTTTTGAGTAGAGATGCATGAGTACCGATACTGGTATTGGGTATTTGCCCGATACAGCGCTCATTAACTTGTACTCGTACTCGCAAACAAGGCTCCGATACTAAACATCGGATACTGTGGGTGTGTTCGAAAAGCTAGTGAGCTCTCTACATAGGCAGCATTTTACGTCATCCTGTGCGCGCTCCCGAGAAGGAGGCTGTTCGAAATCCTAGATGTCTTAAAATCCTCACTACTGAGGCATCTTAATATTTCAATGTTATTTTGACTCAAGAACGAGTGAGCATCCGACGCTGCCTTAGTGATCAAGGCAATCCCAGAATTCATTGCGGGTTGGGTTCTCTTCTCTCACAGAAAAATAAACATGGCTGACAGTGCAGACAAACGAATGGAGTTATTTTCAAATGTAAATAAAATATTATTGATTTTTAACTTGTATAAACTTGTACCAAGTGTTTTTATTGGCAAGTTTGGGCTTGTCAGGAAATGTAACCGTTATCGGTACATGAAGGGAGGTTATATTGACAAGTTAGCGTGCTGTGCTACCTCAATCCATTGGTTTTAATGGCAAGATGCTGAATGCTAAACCCGATGTAATCGCTGTCTAAGTGGTGCGTTCGAATAACCTGACTGATAAGTCATTGACTTATTAGAATCCTCTCTACTGAGGCAGCTGCCTATGTAGGCAGTAAGACAGCAAGGCAGCTCCCTAGGTTTTCGAACACACCCAGTGTGCCTAGTGCACGTTGCTGCGTTAACGAACAGACGACCTAAAATGTCGGCGATCTGGAACTATTTTACAATTAGTGATGGCAACCCAAGCAACAGTTCCATTGCACTATTTTACACTAAAACCACACTATTCCATAATGCTCCAGATTGCATCATTCTAAATAGGTATTGGTATTGGTATCGGCAAGTACACAAATACATGTACTTGTACTTGTACTCAGTTGGGAAAAAATGGTATTGATGCATCCCTAGTTTTGAGTGCACTGACCGGGCCATGTTTAGGGAGGCTGCAACTTATGGCGATTTCACCGTTCTACAGGAGTACACGACATCAGTGACCTGCTACATCAACAAATGCATTGATAATGTCACCATCACTAGAACAATTACCACACGACCAAACCAAAAGCCGTGGATGACTTCAGAAGTGCGCGCACTACGGAGGGCCTGAGACTCCGCTTTTAAAGCAGGGGACAAGATGGCTCTGAGAACGAGAACAGCAAGTGCCAAGCTGTCCCGGGGAATCAGAGAAGCAAAAGCGCGCACACGGCCAGAGCATCCACAACCACTTCCAGAACAGCGGTGATACAGGGCGCATGTGGCAGGGCATCTAGTATATCACAAACCACAGGACTACACCACCCACCTGTGCCAGTGATGTGACAGTCATTTCACTAAATAAACTTAACTATGCAGATTTACAACTTGATGCAATTTAAAATGTGTGATTAACTACTAAAAATTTGAGTAACAAAGTAAACTTGTCTGTAGGACACTCACAAACATGTAACACTACAATGAATTCACCCTATATGTAAAACAATCACAACATGATCACAGGGCAAGCACTCTTTGTTACAAACAACAATAACACTACAAGCTTATATACTACTACTTAAAAACACCCAATTATAATGTAAATGTAGGAGGAATAGATTTTACATTTATTGTTGAATGACAACACATAGTGGAACGGACTTCCACCCATCCTCTGGACATTAGGAATTCCCTACAGCATTTTATCCTTAAGTTTAATGATCCCCGGAGGATTCAGGCCAAAGTCTTTTGTCCGCATTTCTCAAAGCCTTTCATTTTCTGTTTATAAACCCTTTACCAGAACAAAGACAAACAGACATGTAGGATCACAGATCTCCAATATGAGAAGACTTGCAGTGAATTAGCCTAAAACACCCTTAAAAGTTCACAATCCCTTTTCTGAAAAAAAAAAAAAAAAGATTTGATTTTTATTTGATGTCAGACAGGATGAACCTGAGATATTTCATCTTTTATCTGCTCAACTTTGTTCTTTTATTAAAAACATCAATTTCTGCATTTCAGGCCTGCAACACATTCCAAAATAAGATTGGGATGGGGGCAATTTAGAGCTTAAAAACAATGAACCTCAAAGAAAGATTGGAAGGGAATTACATGTTCTCCCTCTACAGTGCAGAATATCATTAGACCATTCAAGGAATTTCAGTGAGTAAAGGTCAAGGGTGCAAGCTTAATCTGAACACTCGTGATCTTCCATCCCTCAGACGGCGCTGCATCAAGAACCTCCACTCAACACTAGCTGATATAACCACATGGGTGAGGGATTAGTTTATCAAACCTTTATCAGCTCTACAATACAGAGTTACTGCACACATAATACTTACAACTTGTGTATAAAAAAAAGAAGCTTTATGTTAACCATGTCCAGAAGCGGTGTCGACTTCTCTGGGCTCGGGGGTATCTAGGACGGACCATCACACAGTGGAAACATGTACAGTTAGATGAATTGGCATTCCAGGTCTTTTTTGAAAAAAGAGTCCTTTCTGTTATGAGGAGAAAGGAACAGGACCCAGGATGCAGAGAACAAAATAAAGTTTTTATTTAATAGAATATAACAACAAAACCCACAAAAATGAACAGAAAACAAATCAGACGAACCCCGATTGAAGCCGCTGACGACGCTGGCTATTTAAACTGAAAAAAGGAACCCTAATACTTTCATGGTATGGCATGACTGCATAAGAAGAGGGTATGGGTACTGGACTGGCCTGCCTACAGTCCTGACCTGTCCCCAGTAATGAATATGTGGAGAATTTTGAAACAACGACAACCCCATACTGTTACACATCTTAAGACGTGTTTGCAGGAAGAGCAAAACTAAATAAAAGCTGAAACACTAAATCACTTGCTCTCCTCGGTGCCAAAACCTCTTTTAAGTGGTAAAAAGGAACGACAACGTCACAAAGTTTATTAATAAATTAAATAAAGTTGAGTAGATAAAACATGAAATATATCAGGTTCATCTTGTCTGACATCAAATAAAAGTCAATGTTAATGTAAGAAACTCTGTCTTTTTTATTATTTACATTTTCCATCCTGTCCCAACTCTTTTTTGATTTGGGGTTGCAGTTTGGTTTAATGATTGAATATAGTATTAATTCTGATTATAAAAAGTGAAGATCTGATCATTGTTCTCTCTGCAGGTTGAATGATTGAATATAGTAATAATTCTGATCATAAACAGTAAAGGTTGGATCATTGTTCTCTCTGCAGGTTGAATGATTGTGGTGTATCAAATGAAGGTTGTTCTGCTCTGGCTTCAGCTCTGAGATTAAACCCCTCACACCTGAGAGAACTCGAACTGTTTGGAAACAGTCTAACAGATTCAGGAATGAAGCTTCTCTCTGATCTAAAGGATGATAAACATTTCAGACTGGAGGTTCTGAGGTGAGTAAAAACTATTTAAGAGAATCCGGTTCAGGAATAAAATGTTCTGGTTAAATCCACTCTGTACTAATTACAACTTTGTAACATGAACACTGGATTTATTATATTTATATGATGCCGCTAAAAAGAAAATAAACTATAATAATTATTAAAAATGAACCTTACGTGTTGTTAGGTGGGTGAATAAAAATCTGATGATAACAGTTTGTGTTTCTGGTCCTGTTCACTACTTATCACCATCAAAATGTAAAACTGTTTTGTGAGTAGAAAAGTGCTAATAAATAGAAAAGTGTTAATAAATATAAAAGTACTACTAAATATAAACATGATTCTCAGCATAGAAAATTACATTTAGCTAATCAAAACACTTAATACACAAAATCATCACAAATGTTTAGTTAAACATGACTGAGAAGAAGAGAGAAGATGTGAGGTGATGAACTACAGATTAAGTGTAACATCATGTTTCCATCATTAAATATGAGAACACAAGACTGTTATTAATTTATTCTTTTATTATTTTCAGGTTTTGGTGATAAACTCAGATAAAGACGGAGATTAAAAGCAGAGATTATTTCTGAACACAGAAGTAATTTACAGATGTGATTAAAACATCTGTACAGGATGTGAATGAGAAAATGAAACTGTGCAGGATTCAGACATCATGACACGAGTAAGAAACTGTAGAAAAGGTTTTAATCACAAGAAGAAAGTGTTTATGATGCTGAATAGATTGTTATTATGATCAGACTCTGGAGACACGGCGCTCGTCCTGTACATTCAACATCTAATTCACTCAGATCAGTCACAGATTCATCTGATATTATTAAACCACATTCTGATTTTAATCATGTGTACAGTTATATCAATGAAATCATTATTAATTATTGATTTGTATTGAATCCTGGTGTATATTAATGTGTATAAAACTTTATTATATCATAGGGTGACCATATTTTCATTTGGGAAAACCAGGACACCTTATTCAAAATGCTTAAGTTAACATTTCCTGTAATGAATGAATAGCACAATGAAAGAAATAATGTCTCATCTAAACATCCCTCACTTAACAACAAAAGTTAACAATAACTCTCAACTCCAAATAACACATGATACTCAGTTACCCTCAGTAATGAACGAAATATTGTCTCTTCTGTAGGCTATTGGAAAAAAATAAATTAACAAATGAACTAATTAACAATCAGCTATTGGAAAAAATAAATTAACAAATTAGCCAATTAACAAAAAAATACCTCTTGTGTATTAGCAAAAATACAAAAATACCAACAAAAATATCAATAGACCATCTTTACTTTCCTGCTTAATCCTCATCTTCCTCTTCATCTGGTTTTTCTTCCTCGTCCTTCTTTGCCCATTTATATTTTGCTGTAGAGCTGATCTTTCTCAGCAGTTTCTTGTGGCTCAACACATACGTATGAAAGTCCTTGCAAGACATATTTTTGAAATTGTATTGCACAAATAGGATCCCTTTCAATGATTCAACTGAGAGCTGGTTCCTCTCCTTTGTCCACTGGCTCTGCATCAGTGAAAAAACTCTCTCCACATTTGCATTGTGAGGAGGAAGTGCAAAAACAAACTGTGCAATCTTCAGCAGTTCTGAGTAGCATCCAATGCTTTTGGCCTACTCAAAGTATTTGGTCCACTTCTGGTGCACCTGCAGGCCCATGAATGCGTCATCATCACTGCAGCTTTCTATGAATTTCTTCAGATTAGCAACTTGGTCAAAGCATTTAACATCATCAATTGGCACCCCCTTTTCTCCAAGGTACTTGATGCAGGCCTCCACATCATTCCACTTTGGTGGCTCACTCATGTCCATCCACATGAATGGTGAGAACTCTTCCATAGGTGTCATCCACTTCTCCAGATACTCCAAACATGAACTGTACATGCCGAGCACATCAGCTATGAACTTGTCACAGCCCTCTTCAAGTCCTTCTCTGCGATTTTCGGCCAGCAGTCCCTTAAATTTGAGGGACATGAAATTGTTGTTCTTCCGTTCAATAAGAATGTTGTGGATGATGCTCAATATTTTCTTAACCTCCATGATGGAGTTGTTCTCCCTTTCCATTTCTTGAATGTGATTGTGGAAGACGGACATGAGTGAGTGCATGTGCCACAAGTATATCTCACTAAATGGGTTTTCAAAAAAATCCCTTGATCATCATGGGTGGCTTTTCCTGAGACGAAAATAATGCTTTTAAAGCAGGGAACATCTGCAGCATCCTCTCTATGCCTGGGAACAGAGAGAGCCACCTGGTCTTGCTGTGTGACAGCATCCTCCTGTATTCAACATCCACAAAATCGCAGTACTCTTTGAGGGACTCTGTGCGCACAGTGTAAATGTGGAAGTACTGGTAGATTTTAAAAATTATATTCTCAATGTCCACATCAAGTCTGTCTGCCCCGTGATGGACACAGTTGTTAAGAATATGCGCTGGGCAACCTACGCCAATCAATGTTTTGTTTTGTAGCATTCTCTTCAAATTTGCAAATACATTATTTCCCCCTTCGTCACGCCGGGTTCCACCAAAATTAGTGTTGCAATTGTCGCCGGTAAATGCGACGCATTTGGAAGCCAAATTGTTTTTTGCCAGTGTTTCCATTAGGTAATTGGCGATGGTGGTTGCAGTCTCGTTTGGTGTATCTTGCACTTGAATTAGTTTACTCTGCACACCACCCTCCTTCCAATCAAAGTACTGAATAATTATGGGGAAGATTTTCACCGCACCGTGATTACTCCCATCAGTGCTTACACCACAAAATGGGATGTTTTTGAGCGCTTCGTGCGCCACTTCTACAGAATGAGGTGCCAGAACACCGTCAACAATAGCCTCGGTCTTAGTTCGGGCACAACTAAACTTTTTGGCTGTGTCTGAATCGGGGAGGGTCTTTTTCAACAATGAACTTGTGCAGTCCATAGATCGATAACTGTTGTGATGTTTCACTGTGTGAAATGACCATGCAGCCTCCGCTGCATTCACTGCATCCTCGTTCCCTGGTTTGACAAAGTACTGTGTGATCGAGCTAGCACTACTCTCGCCTCGGACAGCTGTTTTATGCTTCTTGGTGTCCAGGTGGCTTTTCAGATCCCTTGCACCTCCATTGGACACCGAGACATATGTGCCTGCTTTGCACACTGTGCACAAGGCTTCCCATTTGTCTCGACCCGGTCTGAAAGCGGGGAAACTCTTTTGTAAATCGTCGGTAAACATACACTTGCGCTTCGGCATGTTGCTTGCGTACTGACAGTCACGCTGTCTACATTCTGATTAAGAACAGGGCTGCCCTCACTGACGCGGCTCAGGGATTACGTCACACGCAGCGCCGTGCGCAGTGCCCTAGTGCCTGTAAATTTAATGGTCCAATGAAGGTAATTTAAAAACCAGGACATTTCCTCACTTAAAAAAAAAAAAAACCGGGACGCCCGGGACAGGACGTGAAATACGGACATGTCCCGGGAAATACGGACGTTTGGTCACCCTAACATAGAATCCTGACACCTGTGTTATTTTCGGCTTTCTAAAATGGCCACTTATTTTTAATAACATTTTAGGCATAGTAAATGTATTATTGTTTATTATTATAAACTGTTTAAGTTAATGACTTACTATCGAACTTCAGGGTTTAGCAGGGCGCCGCTTCACCAACGTCTTTTTATCCATTTCTCACTTTCCAGGTAACAGTTTAGCCGTTGATGAGATTTTCCGTCGTCAGATTCTTGTCCTGTAATAAGTTCCGACTCAATAACACATGTGGCAGGAACTTTATCTTTAAGCAGATACACAGTGTGTACTTTAACAGACTAGTTTTTGAGAATTAAATCACTAAATCTGACACTAAATTTGTATTTCGCGCGGTTCACCTGACACCAAGCTCGAGACGCTTGGTTGAAATAACGGTCTCAAATCAAGTGCGCATGTGCGCATGCCCAGATGTCCAGACTGACATGATGTCTGACATGATGTGTGTAGAAGAGAGGTTTGTGCAGAACAGGCAGAATAAAAGGTTATAAAGTCATCTGTCTGATGTAATATTGATGTAATGTAATATTTGTCCTGTCTGCATGAGGTTATTTGTATTTTTGTAATATTATAAATATGTAAATCTGTAAATCTGTGCTGTATTCTTTTTTTATTGGAATATTGTTAATCATCTATTTTTTTTTATGTAAATAATGTCTTTTTGACATGTTTTTCATGTCATGTAATTAACTTACCCCCACACACATACATTTACACCCTTCATTCACATACCTACTTTAAATAATACATAAATATTATATACATTATTATTGTCTTGATATTTGTATATTGTCATTTACCTGTATGACCATAGTTAAACTGTAAATTACTGTAAACATCAAACATTAGAAGAGGTGACTATGAACTATTCCTAGTTGAACTTTAAACTGTAAGTTGACTGAATTTCACAATTCAACAATATCATGTTTACAGGTGAACTGTAAACTTCACAGTCAATATTATTAAACACCAGAGGAGGTGGCCATGAACTTCATAGTGACATGAGAGTTCACAGTTGTACTCATGGTCAAACTGTAAAAGTGACAGTAGAACTATGAACTATTATGATTCAACTGTAAACTTAACAGTTTTACTGTAAACTTTACAGTCAATATTATTAAACACTGAAAAGGTTAGAATGAACTTCATGGTAACATGAGAGTTCACAGTTGTACTTATGGTCAAACTGTAAAAATGACAGTAGAACTGTGAACTTTTATGGTTCAACTGTAAACTTAACAGTTTTACTGTAAACTTCACAGTACATTTTTTCCTGGGTGGTGCCTTACAAGTTGTTATGATGGCTTCATTAGCAATGTTTTAATATTAAAATGCTTTATGAATATATTGAAATGCTTTAACAGCAACCATTTTTTCATGCTATGACAGGACTTCAAATGATCTTACGTTACATCACTTTTATGCAAGTTTCTTGTTTTATTTCAGAATAAAGTTTACGTTTTTGATTGCCTTACTTTTTTCATGATGTAGTTTGTTTGTTTGTTTATTAGGATTTTAACGTCATGTTTTACACTTTCGGTTACATTCATGACAGAAACGGGAGTTTATCTTCACACAAGGTTCATTAGTTCACAAGTTTATATCAAACACAGTCATGGACAATTTAGTGTGTCCAATTCACCTCACTTGCATGTTTTTGGACTGTGGGAGGAAACCGGAGCTCCCGGAGTAAACCCATGCAGACACGGGGAGAACATGCAAACTCATGATGTAGTAATATTATAACACATACTTGTGTTTCATTCTACTACTGCTACTTTAATCAATAAAGAACTTAAAAACAAATTAAGTCATGAATATTCTGATGTAACAGGATAATTTGGAGTATGTCATTCAGTGCAACATAAAATCATCATACAGTGCAACAAAAACATTTGCTTAAAATAACTGTAACAAGTAATTTTTTTTTTTTTTTTTCATGTGAATGCAAGAGAATCCAGGCCGGCTTCGAGTTTGATTGGGTTTCAAATAGAATAGAATGTGTAGCAAAAACGTCTTGTATACAAATAAACAAAATCCCAAGACGCGAGTACAAACAATGCACAGAAAATTCAAAACAGAGTAAGTACAGTTTCTTCTGAGGTTTTAAATCTTTTGTAAGAGATATACTAAACTTAGAAATTTGAAATGGATAAGATTGTTCCTTGTGTGTGTATTTTTTCATAAATTAGTCGTTGCACTGATTGACATTTTTGTGCCCTTGTTGTGTGTCAACCACACTAAAACTATCAAATAAGCAAAATGCTGAGAAAAAAAATACATATTTACATAGGTGACACATTTGTGCACAATATTAAATGAAAAAATTATACAATTTAACCATTTTATTTTTTTGGTACTTGGAACACCCTATTCGTCTTTCACCCATATATATATTTATATATGTATATTACATTTGATGTAACAGTTTTTACAAATGAGTGGATTAATGTAGTGCATCACTGTAAGGTTGCAGTGATACTGGTAATGAAGTGTGGAGTATTTGCCATTGTACTGTGGTTAATATGTGGCTAGTGGAATAGTTTGTCAGTAAATATGTATAGTTGTGCCAATGCCATATATATATACACCATTATGCAAAGTAGACAGGTGATACATGTAGGATGTAGAATTGGTGGAATGTCTTCAATGGATGGTCAGACCAAGCTAAACATACAGTGGGGCCAAAAAGTATTTAGTCAGCCACTGATTGTGCAAGTTCTCCTACTTAGAAAGATGAGAGAGGTCTGTAATTTTCATCATAGCTACACTTCAACTATGAGAGACAAAATGAGAAAAAAAATCCAGGAAATCACATTGTAGGATTTTTAAAGAATTAATTTGTAAATTATGGTGGAAAATAAGAATTTGGTCAATAACAAAAGTTCAACTCAATACTTTGTAACATAACCTTTGTTGGCAATGACAGAGTTCAAACGTTTCCTGTAAGTCTTCACCAGGTTTGCACACACTGTAGCTGGTATTTTGGCCCATTCCTCCATGCAGATCTCCTCTAGAGCAGTGATGTTTTGGGGCTGTCGCTGGGTCACACGGACTCCACAAATTTTCTATGGGGTTGAGGTCTGGAGACTGGCTAGGCCACTCCAGGACCTTGAAATGCTTTTTACGGAGCCTATCCTTTGTTGCCCGAGCGGTGTGTTTGGGATCATTGTCATGCTGGAAGACCCAGCCACGTTCCATCTTCAATGCTCTCACTGATGGAAGGAGGTTTTGGCTTAAAATCTCACGATACATGGCCCCGTTCATTCTTCCCTTAACACGGATCAGTCGTCCTGTCCCCTTTGCAGAAAAACAGCCCCAAAGCATGATGTTTCCACCCCCATGCTTCACAGTAGGTATGGTGTTCTTGGGATGCAACTCAGCATTCTTCTTCCTCCAAACACGACGAGTTGAGTTTTTACCAAAAAGTTCCATTTTGGTTTCATCTGACCACATGATATTCTTCAAATCCTCTTCTGGATCATCCATATGCTCTCTGGCAAACTTCAGACGGGCCTGGACATGTACTGGCTTAAGCAGGGGGACACGCCTGGCACTGCAGGATTTGAGTCCCTCTCGGCGTAGTGTGTTACTGATGGTAGCCTTTGTTACTTTGGTCCCAGCTCTCTGCAAGTCATTCATCAGGTCCCTCCGTGTAGTTCTGGGATTTCTTACAATTGCTCCCACAGTTGATTTATTCACACCAACCTGCTTGCCTATTGTAGATTCACTCTTCCCAGCCTGGTGCAGGTCTACAATTTTCTTCCTGATGTCCTTCGACAGCTCTTTGGTCTTGGCCATGGTTGAGTTTGGAGTCTGGCTGTTTTAGGCTGTGGACAGGTGTCTTTTATACAGATAACGAGGTCAAACAGGTGTCATTAATACAGGTAACGAGTGGAGGACAGAAGACCTTTTTAAAGTAGAAGTTACAGGTCTGTGAGAGCCAGAAATCTTGCTTGTTTGTGGGTGACCAAATACTTATTTTCCACCATAATTTACAAATAAATTCTTTAAAACTCCTACAATGTGATTTCCTGGATTTTTTTTCTCATTTTGCCTCTCATAGTTGAAGTGTATCTATGATGAAAATTACAGACCTCTCTCATCTTTCTAAGTAGGAGAACCTGCACAATCAGTGGCTGACTAAATACTTTTTGGCCCCACTGTAAACTATTTTGTTCACAGAGGAAACATCCATCAAAGCTGAAGGCCTTTAGTGACCTTGTGACAACACGGAAGCGAGCCCAGGAACCACCAGACACCCCATGCAAGCAAGCAAAAATAAATGATGTGATGGCAGTGGGTGCAAACAGACATGTGCCACAGGCAAATGTTGACAGGCTCATTATTTACTTTATTTGTGATTTGTCATTTCCAGACCCACTGTCCGGACCAGAACAGAGGAAGCTGCCCATCAGATGAGGAAGACTTTGATGTCACACCTCAGTAAAGTCAGCTATGTCGCCACCACTACAGATTGTTGGACAGCACACCAGCAAAGTTACATAGGGGTCACAACTCGCTGGATAGATGAGGAAACCTTGGAGAGGAAATCTGATGCACTTGCTTGCAAGAGGTTGAAAGGGTCCCACACATTTGATGTCTTAGCAAGTGCCCTTAATGACATTCATTGCCAATACGAAATAAGGGGGAAAGTGGTAAGAACCACAACAGACAGTGGCTCAAACTTCATTAAAGCATTCAGTGTGTTTGGTGAGCAAAGCCAACCTGAGGAAGCAGAGTCAGACCAAGACTCTTCTTCTGAGGAGCCCAAAGCTGAATACATGGACATATTCAGCATCCTGAAACAAGACAACGGTCTTGAGTACCAGCTTCCTCCACATCAAAGATGTGCCTGCCACCTGTTAAACTTAGTTGTGAATACAGATGCTGCCATGGCAGAAGAGAAGAATGATACATACAGACGGCTATCACGTGCAGCCTTTGAGAAATGCCAAGCAATCTGGAACAAATCGGGTCGGTCATACATAGCAGCCGAATTTGTGGAAGATAATTGCAAGCTCCATCTCATTCGGCCATGTCCAACTCGGTGGAACTCACCATACATGTCTGAGGAGAGAATCATACGTATCATAGAAGAGAAGGGGGAGGATGCTATTTGACTAGACATTCCACATCTATTCCTGCAGGAAATTTACTACAAGTTGTCTACATTTGCTTTATGTCATACAGGTCGTGTCCGGTTGAAGTCGCTTTCCTGACTGAGTACTGTCCTGTGATGAAGCCTGTGGTGCAGGCTTTAAACATCCTTCAGTCTGAAACCAACACGCACATGGGTTGGCTCCTGCCAGCGATCATCCAGCTACAAGCTAAACTCAGCAGACTGGAGACATCCTCCAAGATGTGCCCACCACTCATCAGAGCTATTCAGGGTGGTGTCCAAAAGCGCTTTGGTGGGATGATGGAAGACCCTGAACTGATTGCTGCAGCAATTCTTTTGCCAAAGTTCAAGACCACCTGGACTGAGAGGGCTGATATCAGAGAAGCAGGTATGATTTTTTTTTTATTAATCCTAGTCCTGTCCACTTTGTTTCTTTTGTAATAAATGCATCTAGTCTTTCTGCACAAGTTGTAGTTATTATAATTTCTGTATTATGACAAACTCTTGTTGCCACATTAATCAACTTAATTGTCAGAACTATTCGGTGTGTGGTGTTGTGTGTTTGTCACTCAACAGCTCTGGTCTATGTGAGACCACACCTTGACCAGATGGCAGAGGCTGTGTTGGAGCAAGTCAGGCAAAATTCATCAGATGAAGATGATTTTTACTTCTCATTAAAGGTCACAAGGTACAGGAGAACTGGATGGGTACCTTGCCTGTACCTCAAATAAGCTAGATTTGCTGAATTCATTTCCACACATCAAAAAGCTTTCTCTAAAACTCAACACTGGTCTGCCTGCCTCAGCCGCCTGTGAGCGTCTCTTCAGCTGTGCTGGACCGCTGTTCACTGAAAAGCCAACAAGGATAAACTCCACTAACTTTGAAAATGGACTACTGCTCAAATTTAACAAGAATTTCAGAGAGTAGTGCTCTAAAGATGGACACAAATAAAGGAGCAGTAATCTAGTTGTCAATATGTTTTTATTTTTTATTATTATATTTTAATTAAAAACATTTATTGTGAGATGTATATCCACTTGTCTTGTTTGCATTACACATGAGACCCCCCCCCCCCCCCCGCGCTGTTAAAAAAAAAATAACGAAGTACCGTTTACTCTGAGTACATTTTAAATGAGTTACTTTTTACTTTAGTCTATTTTTAGTCTAGTAACTTTACTCGTACTTAAGTAAGAATTCATCTAAGTAATAGTACTTTCACTATTTTACTTTACTCTTTCCACCTCTGCTGTTTAGTTGGTTTAACCCTCAATACCCAACGTACACAAAATCAAACCAACCAACATGTTCATGAAGGCACTTTATTGTTATTTTGATGTTGGAAAAGTCGGCGTGTGATTGGATTATCTCCGGATCGTCACCACCTCAGCTTCAGACGTTGAAGAACTGGAACCGTTTGGTTCTCAGGCTGGTTCTCCTCGACTTCGGCATCGGGACACCTACACAGCAACACAGAGCCGACATGCACACGTGTTAGAGGAAACTCCAGCGTTACTCCACCTAGCGTGTATAACGTGTATTTCTGAATCTAAACCAGACCTTTATCTTCACACGCGCTCTCCATCAGAGCCCCGGACTCTTCAGGTTGGGCTTCGACGATGGGAACAAGAACGTCGTCCTGCAGCTGCTCGTGGTCCGGTTTGTTTGAAGACACCTCGGAGATGTTCTTCAGTGGATCTGATGGAGAAATGCAACCTGATTCAGTTTGTAATGTTCACCTTTATTAGATCACCACCATCTATCTATACAATCCTTCAAACGTACCTTCAGTGCATCCTCTATCCAGGTTCTGCTCCTTCACATTCCATATTTGGTGCTCCAAAGCTGCTGGCTTCTCCAGTTCTGTCCACTGGTGCTCAGGTGCTTCATCCCTGTCTGGTTCCTTCACCAGGTTCACTAGAACCACCCGCCTGTCCTGTAGACCCACCTGCTCCTCAGGTTTATTAACCTCATTCTTCAAACCTACCTGATCCACCCATTCTTCCACCTTCGTCATCTGGTCCGTCTGAACCATCTGGTTCTTTCCTACCTGCTTTGGTTTTTTCACTGTGTCCACCGGGTCCACCTGCCTCTCTACCTTCTTCATCTCATTCTCTATGAAACGAACCCTATTTTTTACATGTCCCTTCCCCTGCTCCTTCAGGATGACCAGCTCTGGTTCTTCCACCAGGTTCAGCTGGACCATCTGCCTCTCTGCTTTCATCATCTCATTCTCTATGAAACGAATCTTATTTTTTACATGTCCCATCCACTGGTCCTCTACGATGACCTGCTCTGGTTCTTTAACCAAGTTCAGCATGGCCACCTGCCTCTCTACCTTCTTCATGACCTGGTCTGGTTTTTTCACTGGGTCCACCTGCTCCACTGGGTCCACCTGCTCCACTGGGTCCACCTGCTCCACTGGGTCCACCTGCTCTAACTTCTTCATCTCAATCTCAAAAACCAGAACCACCTTGTCTACTGCTTTACTCCTCTGGTCCTTTAGGACGACCTGCTCTGGTTCTTCCACCAGCTCCCGTGGGGCCACCTGCATCTCTACCTTCTGGCGTCTCTGCCACCATTTTCTTTTCTTTACCTGCTTCTCCATCATTGGTATTTGGTCTGCCTGGTCCTCTAAAACCTTCTGCTCCACTCCTTGCCCCATCTCTTCACCCTTTACCCCGTTTCCCTTCTCACCCTCCACGTCCTGCATCTCCATCTTCTGGCGTCTCTGCCACCATTTTCTCTTCTTTACCTTCTCCGGTTCGTTTACCCGCCTGTGCGGCTCGTGTTGGTCAGATGGAAGAGTCCAACAGGAGAACATGTTCATGCTGCTTACTGTCTCGGCGTCTCAGATCAAATGAGCACAAACACATGAAACGCAGCAACTTATACCAGAGGTGTGGAGTGTGGTGATGTCATCATGATGATGTCACAATGTGTGCATGTAGCTGAGAGTGGTGCTGATCATCATCACTGCTGCTCTCAGCATCATTAACCTCTAGTGTAGAGTGGGACAGTGGTGGCCTAGTGGGAGGAGCTTCGGGCTATAACCCAAAGGTTGAGGGTTCCAATCCCAGTTCTGCCTTTTAGCAAGACCTTTAACCCTGTTTGCTCCAGGGGCGTAACAGCTGGAATACTGCACACCTGTACATGTAATACATGACAAATAAAGGCAATCTATTATATTACCATATACGTATTTACACACACACACACACACACACACACACACACACACACACACACACCGACCAGGCATAACATTATGACCACTGACAGCTGAAGTGAATAACACTGATTATCTCTTCATCACAGCACCTGTTAGTTGGGGGGGGGGGGGGGGGTATATTAGACAGCAAGTGAACATTTTATCCTCAAAGTTGATGTTAGAAGCAGTTAGTGAGCGTGAGGATCTGATCGAGTTTGACGAGGGCCAAATTGTGACGGCTAGACGACTGGGTCAGAGCATCTCCAAAACTGCAGCTCTTGTGGGGTGTGTCCCAGTCTGCAGTGGTCAGTATCTATCAAAAGTGCTCCAAGGAGGGAACAGTGGTAAACCAGCGTCAGGGTCATGAGCGGCCAAGGCTCATTGATGGCCCGTGTGATCCGATCCAACAGACGAGCTCCTGTAGCTCAAACTGCTGAAGAAGTTCATGCTGGTTCTGATAGAAAGGTGTCAGAATACACAGAGCATCACAGTTTGTTGCTGCAGATCAGTCACGGTGCCCATGCTGACCTCTGTCCACCACTGAAAGCACCAACAATGGGCATGTGCACATCAGAACTGGACCACGGAGCAATGGAAGAAGGTGGTCTGGTCTGATGAATCAGGGTTTTTTTTACATCACGTGGACGTCCGGGTGTGTGTGTGTCGCTTACCCGGGGAACACATGGCACCAGGATGCATTGTGGGAAGAAGGCAAGCCGGCGGAGGCAGTGTGATGCTTTGGGCGACGTTCTGCTAGGAAACCTCGGGTCCTGCCATCCATGTGGATGTTACTTTGACACGTAGCTCCTACCTAAGCATCGTTGTAGACCATGTTCACCCTCTCATGGAGACGCTTCCCTGATATCTGTGGCCTCTTTCAGCACAAAACTAAAATGCTTCAGGAATGTTTTGAGGAGCAAAACAACCAGTTTGAGGTGTCGACCTGGCCTCCAAATTCCCCAGATCTCGATCCGATCGAGCATCTGTGGGACATGCTGGACAAACAAGTCTGATCCATGGAGGCTCCACCTCACAACCTACAGGAGTTAAAGGATCTGCTGCTGACATCATGGTGCCAGGTGGTGTGGAGTCCATGCCTTGACGGGTCAGGGCTGTTTTGGCAGCAAAAGCGGGGGACCAACACAATATTAGGAAGGTGGTCATAATGTTATACCTGATCAGTGGATTATTATTACTATATTTGTATTAGCCCCAGTCCCTGCCACTGAGAAGCACCTTTATATACTGATGCTGCCACCACCATGTTTCACAGTAAGGATGATATTAGCCTCAATCCAGTACAAGCCAATCTTTTTTATTTCTATTTTGTCACAATTAGCACAAATTCCAACAGACACACTGCAAAATCTTATGGAAACATGGGTGGAGGTATTTGTATATTTGTATATTTATGGCATTGGTATCGGAATGGGATGTCCATCAATCTGATGCTCGTCCACACCCTGTACAGTCCCAGATTTGGCAGTATTAATGACCCTGATCTCTCCGGTCCAGGATCAATTCAAGCTCAGTGCGTGTGGCTTTAAATCAGCAAGTTAGCATCAATTATATCAGTCATGGGTGAGACGGCGGCGCCTGATAGCCCAACGCGTTTTACGGCTGATGATAAAAGCTAAAGAGCCGAAAAGAAAACGTGCACCCTGACATGAAAAATGCGGCACGTCCTTCTCTCGTGCCCTTGAGGGGCATTTAGGACGGAGCTTGTGGATGGGGGGCAATAAATCAGGAGGCAAAATTGTAAAGGATCACTGCCGACCTCCAGAGATTGATGTGAGCGCAGGTGTACGTTTCATTTATCACTTACAAAATTATATAATGAAAATAATGTGAGCTGCCCTGCTGCCACTACCTACCTGATCAGCTGCCTCAGTAGAGAGGATTCTAATAAGACATGAAACTCATAAGGCAGATTATTTAGACACAGTTTTAGCTCACTAAGCTAACACAGTTAGCATCAGGATGTTCAAACCGATGGGCTGAGGCTGCACAACCCGCTAGCACGCTGGCAACGTCTCCCTCCATGTACCGAAAACAGTTAAACTGTCCCTGACGAGCCTGAATTTACAACCCGAAATCAGTGCAATAAAGAAGCCTTATGTTAACCATGTCCTGAAGCGGCGTCAACTTCTCTGGGCTCGGGGGCATCTAGGATGGACCATCACACAGTGGAAATGTGTCTTGTGGTCAGATATATCAGCAATCCAGGTCTTTTTTGGAACAAATGGACGGCGTGTGCTCCGGACCAAAGACGGAAAGGATCCAGACTGTTATTAGCAACAAGTCCAAAAGCCTTGTCATGGTATGGGGGCGTGTCAGTACCAGGGTCTGTCATGGTATGGGGGTGTGTCAGTACCAGGGTCTGTCATGGTATGGGGGTGTGTCAGTACCAGGGTCTGTCATGGTATGGGAGTGTCAGTATCAGGGTCTGTCATGGTATGGGGTGTGTCAGTGCCCTTGATAAAGGTCATTTACACTCTGTACCTAAAAGTACATTGAGATCTTAGAGCAACATGTGCTGCCTTAAACACGTCGTCTTTTCCAGGGACGTCCAGCATTTTTCAACAAGACGATGCAAAACCACCTGCTGCACACATTACAAAGGCACGGCTGTGAAAGAAGAGGGTACAGGTACTGGACTGGTCTGCCTGCAGTCCTGACCTGTCCCCAATAGAGAACGTGTGGAGAATTTTCAAATAGAAAATGTAACAATGACGACCCCGTACTGTTCTTTTTACCAAGGGAATTTACCACAACAACAATCACGGCAGTATACATCCCCCTAGACGCTAATGCCAAGTTAGCACTGGAAAAGCTACATGACAGCATTAATAACCAGCTGACTGCGCACCCAGACAGTGTTATTATTGTAGCAGGGATCTAAAATCGGTCAAGCCCAAATTTCACAGTAATGTACATTTCCCGACGAGAGAGAACAAAACCCTGGACCAAGTGTACACGAACATCTCAGGGATGTTTAAAGCCTCTCCATCTGCACATCTAGGACAGTCGGATCATATTTCTCTTACTCTGATCCCAGCTTACAGACCAAAGATCTGCAGAACAAAACCAAATATCAGGACAGTACAAGTGTGGTCTGAGGAAACCACCTCAATGCTACAGGACTGCTTTGATAGCACAAATTGGGACTTGTTTGCAGAGGTGACAGACTTGGAGGAATACACTGCTTCAGTTCTAGGATACATAAATTTTTGTACAGAAAATGTGCTAACACAAAGAACAATAAAGGTGTTTCCTAATCAAAAACCATGGATAAATGGCAAGGTGAGGACACTACTTAAGGAGCGTGATGCAGCATTCAGGTCAGGTGACAAACAAACCTACAGTGAAGCACGGGGGAAAATTAAAAGAGGCATCAGGGAGGTAAAACGGAAACACAAACAGCGCATTGAGGACCATTTCAATAACAACAATGCACACAGCATGTGGAATGGTATAAGGGCCCTGTCTATAACACCACCAATGTCCTGCCTAATGATGACCCGACACTGCCTGATGCTCTGAACCAATTCTTCTCCCGTTTTGACACTCAGAATGTGGCTCTGCCCATCCCCCCACTCACCAACCCGACTGCTGGGGGACCAACACTGGTTCTAAACCACCATCAGGTGAGAACCACCCTGAGGAAAGTCAATGCAAGCAAAGCGGCAGGTCCAGATGGAATTCCCGGCCGGGTGCTGAAAGCATGTGCTGACCAGCTTACAGAGGTGTTTACCAGCATATTCAACCTCTCACTCCAACAAGCTGCTGTCCCAACGTTTCTCAAATCCTCCACCATCGTTCCTGTACCCAAGAAATCGGCTTCATCATGCCTGAATGACTATCGTCCAGTGGTTCTAACACCCATAGTCATGAAATGCTTCGAGAAGCTGGTGCTTTCACACATCAGAACAGTCATCCCACCTGGCCTGGACATGTATCAGTTTGCCTACCAACCAAATCGCTCCACAGAGGACGCCATCACAACAGCACTCCACACCGCACTGACACATTTGGAGGAACCTGACAGCTATGTAAGGATTTTATTTGTGGACTTTAGCTCCGCATTTAACACGATCATCCCCAATAAACTGGTCAGCAAACTGGTGAACCTGGGCCTGACTTCCTCAATGTGTACCTGGATTATGGATTTTCTCACTGGACGTCCACAAAAGGTCAAAATTGGCAACCACACCTCCTCCACCCTCATCTTAAACACAGGAACTCCGCAGGGTTGTGTTAAGCCCTATGCTTTTCACACTTTTTACACAGGACTGTACCCCCATTCACAATTCCAACAGAATAATTACATTTGCAGATGACAACAATAGTCGGACTGATCTCCAACAATCAGGAGATGGCCTACCGGCAGGACGTAGCTCACTTGTCTGATTGGTGTACATTAAACAACATGGCTCTTAACACCACTAAGACAAAGTAGATCGTCATTGACTTTCGAAAAACAAAGGAGATAAACCACCTCCCCCTGCACATCAATGGAGACAAGGTGGAGATGGTGAAAAGTCTACGCGTCTGACCAGCTGACGTGGACTGTTTACACCTCACACTTGATTAAGAAAGCTCAACAAAGACTCTTCTTTCTCAGGAAGCTGAAAAAGGCCAAGCTACCACAGAAACTACTAGTAAACTTTTACAAGAGCACAATAGAAAGTATTCTGACCAGCAATTTAACAGTGTGGTATTTAAGCTGCACTGCCGCCGAGCGTAAGGTCTGCATCGCGTAGTGAAAACAGCTCAACGGATTATTGGCACAGAACTTTCACACCTGGATGTGTTGTATGCTGGCCGACTGAGGAAGAAGGCTGGCAGCATCATCAAAGACACCACACACCCCGGACACACACTGTTCCAGCTACTACCCTCAGGCAAACGATTCAAGACAATAAAAGCACGTACAAACAGACTAAGGAACAGCTTTTTTCCTAGAGCTGTGGCCTCCATCACACACCACAGGACTGAAAAGGACTGAGCACACACACAGGACTACGTCACACACGGACTATGCAGCATTTGCACACCCAGTCAGTATTTAATATTTAAAGTAAAAATGTAAATTCACTTAAAAAGTGCAAAGATTTTTTTTATTATCTTATTTTTATTATTTATTTTTTTTAGAGTGTAAATAATTTTCTACTACTGCCTTTCTTCTACTGCTGCTACTCTTTTGGAGAGATGCCACTCAAAATTTCATTGTACTTGTGTATAGTGACAATAAAGATTCTATTCTATTCTATTCGAACAGCGTGGTGGAGCTGGAGGGGCACGCGATCTTCAGAGCTGATAGAGTAGCAGCAGCATCGGGTAAGAGCCGCGGTGGTGGTGTTTGCATTTATGTAAACAAAACATGGTGCATGGAATGTCATAGTGAACAACTACTGCTCTGCTGACCTGGAATACCTGGTTATAAAGTGTAGACCTTTCTATCTTCCACGTGAGTTTTCCTGCATTGTTGTTACTGCAGTTTATATTTCTCCGAATGCTAATGCTAACATAGCTATAAAAGACCTATGTACTGCTGTCAGCAAATTTGCACCCAGATGGAGCATTTATTGTTGCTGGGGACTTTAATCATTGCAGTTTAAGATCTGGACTTCCAAAGTTTTATCAGAACGTCCACTGCACCACAAGCGGACTAAAAACTTTGGACCATGTTTACACAAATGTTGCTGATGCCAACAAAGCCACATCCCTCCCCCACCTGGGTCAGTCTGATCACCTGTTCCTCCACCCGGAGTGCTTCTCGGTATACCATATGGACAGAACAATTGAGTCGAGAAAGACAAGAGGAGATGGTGTGTGCATGATGGTAAACTGGTGGTCGATACGGTGGAAAAAAACGTAGTGAAAACTTTTCCCAACCAGAAGCCGTGTAGGGTGGCCAGACGTCCGGCTTTAGGTCGGACAGTCCGGTTTTTCAGCTGCCAGTCCTTCATCCACGCAACGCTAGGACGGACACTTAAAAATCCTCCTTTTGGTGTGAACTGGTTTCATTTTTGATCAATATTATCTGTCATTGTCTCAGGTACATGTCAAAACAAATGCTTTTGTGGTATTATGGTATTATATATTTTTTTCTCCCACCCGTTTTGCCACCCGTCCAATCAGAATCTTATTGGCATGTCTAGTGGCTATAAATAGAGGGGATCTAGTACGCTATGGCGTCCGTTACCTGGGTGATCACTTCCGCCGAGGGGGTTCCATTCGAGGTCTGGTTCCTGCTTTTCCGGGTCGTGAAGTTGTGGCTGATTGTTTGAGCCAGTGGCTGGATTGTGAGCTAGTAAACTGTCTTCAGGACCTGGCGTCTGTGCTTTCTGCGACTGACCGCTTTTAGGTGGGTTTTGCCATTATTCACGCTACGACACGAGGTCGGATGTTTGTCAGCGTTAGCTGAATTATCTTCATGTTTTCTGCTGTTTTCCGTTTGGATAAACGGAGTAACAATAATCGACTGGCTCCTGCTGTTTTGTTTCCTTTATTGTTTGGTATTGTTTTGTTACTCTTATTGTTTTGTACTGTTTTGTTTCTGTGTTTGTATTGTATTGTTTTTTGTTATTTTCTTGCTTTGCTGTTTTAATTGTTTTGTTTTGCTTTGATTGTTGTTTGTCTGCTTTGCTGAGTGTGTTAGCAGTAGTAGTAGATTTAAGTTATAATTGGTATTGCATTGTTTGTGGCATTGGTTGTTTCATAATAATTGGTTATTGGATTATTTTATTATTTGTAATCGGTATTGTGAATTAGATAGAGGGCCTACTGGGGCGGGTTAGACCACCATCTAGCTGGAGATGCATAGGTGTGTAGTGTGGGGTTTTTCACGGTGTGTGTGTTAGTTACTTGTTTGTCGTTGTCTTTAGTGTGTGTGTGTGTACAGTGTATCACAAAAGTGAGTACACCCCTCACATTTCTGCAGATATTTCATTATATCTTTTCATGGGACAACACTATAGACATGAAACTTGGATATAACTTAGAGTAGTCAGTGTACAGCTTGTATAGCAGTGTAGATTTACTGTCTTCTGAAAATAACTCAACACACAGCCATTAATGTCTAAATAGCTGCAACATAAGTGAGTACACCCCACAGTGAACATGTCCAAATTGTGCCCAAAGTGTCAATATTTTGTGTGACCACCATTATTATCCAGCACTGCCTTAACCCTCCTGGGCATGGAATTCACCAGAGCTGCACAGGTTGCTACTGGAATCCTCTTCCACTCCTCCATGATGACATCACGGAGCTGGTGGATGTTAGACACCTTGAACTCCTCCACCTTCCACTTGAGGATGCGCCACAGGTGCTCAATTGGGTTTAGTCCATCACCTTTACCTTCAGCTTCCTCAGCAAGGCAGTTGTCATCTTGGAGGTTGTGTTTGGGGTCGTTATCCTGTTGGAAAACTGCCATGAGGCCCAGTTTTCAAAGGGAGGGGATCATGCTCTGTTTCAGAATGTCACAGTACATGTTGGAATTCATGTTTCCCTCAATGAACTGCAGCTCCCCAGTGCCAGCAACACTCATGCAGCCCAAGACCATGATGCTACCACCACCATGCTTGACTGTAGGCAAGATACAGTTGTCTTGGTACTTCTCACCAGGGCGCCGCCACACATGCTGGACACCATCTGAGCCAAACAAGTTTATCTTGGTCTCGTCAGACCACAGGGCATTCCAGTAATCCATGTTCTTGGACTGCTTGTCTTCAGCAAACTGTTTGCGGGCTTTCTTGTGCGTCAGCTTCCTTCTGGGATGACGACCATGCAGACCGAGTTGATGCAGTGTGCGGCGTATGGTCTGAGCACTGACAGGCTGACCTCCCACGTCTTCAACCTCTGCAGCAATGCTGGCAGCACTCATGTGTCTATTTTTTAAAGCCAACCTCTGGATATGACGCCGAACACGTGGACTCGACTTCTTTGGTCGACCCTGGCGAAGCCTGTTCCGAGTGGAACCTGTCCTGGAAAACCGCTGTATGACCTTGGCCACCATGCTGTAGCTCAGTTTCAGGGTGTTAGCGATCTTCTTATAGCCCAGGCCATCTTTGTGGAGAGCAACAATTCTATTTCTCACATCCTCAGAGAGTTCTTTGCCATGAGGTGCCATGTTGAATATCCAGTGGCCAGTATGAGAGAATTGTACCCAAAACACCAAATTTAACAGCCCTGCTCCCCATTTACACCTGGGACCTTGACACATGACACCAGGGAGGGACAACGACACATTTGGGCACAATTTGGACATGTTCACTGTGGGGTGTACTCACTTATGTTGCAGCTATTTAGACATTAATGGCTGTGTGTTGAGTTATTCTCAGAAGACAGTAAATCTACACTGCTATACAAGCTGTACACTGACTACTCTAAGTTATATCCAAGTTTCATGTCTATAGTGTTGTCCCATGAAAAGATATAATGAAATATTTGCAGAAATGTGAGGGGTGTACTTACTTTTGTGATACACTGTATGTGGCGCACATGTATGTGTGGCTTGTGCTATGCTTTGCTTTTTTTTATCAGCGTCTCCTTGTAGGTGAGTGAGTCGGCCTCCTGACTGGTAAGTCCTTGAGTGTCACATCCGGTTTTCGTACTACTACTATTTTATTTTTCTTGATTCTGGTCAAGTGATTCTGTGTGAATTGTTCTTTTGCTTTTTTTGTGTTTTTTTGTTTGTTTATTTATTCGTAATTTGTTTCATAATGAGTAGTTGTATAAATAAAAACCCATTGTTTTGAGTGGAGACAAGTCTCTGTCCTTCTTTTCTTGTATAACGAATCTGTGTGCCCTATTTGGGTTAAGTAATGGTGTTTGTTCCCTGGGTATAAATACCTGGGGTGGCGTTGTCGACCTTCCCTTTTACCGTCTCGTCACACTTTGTATTTCATTGGTTTAACAGCCTCATTTGACTGCTTATAGTGCTACCACTGGTCAATCGCAGAAGGTCCGCCCTCTAAATGCTAGTCTGTGATTCGCCCGCCCGCTCTGTTCTGTATACACCTCTACCTGAGTCAATTAGTCAGTTCTCATGCTCAGAAATGCTGTGAAAATGCCAAAAAGTAAACTTAAATATGAAAAGTAGACATTTACTTACATTTAGTGAGTAAAACAGTAATTTGTTATAGAATTCTTGCTTAAATTGGTCAAAAACTCTGTTATATGGGTTCTGGTTTCAGTCTTTGTGTTGCAGTGTCATGTCCGCTTGTTCCTGGCAGTGTCATGTCCCCCTGGTTCCTCCTTTTGGGTGTAATGTCCTCCTTTTTGGGATGTAATGTCCTCCTTTTTGGGATGTAATGTCCTCCTTTTTGTGACTATAAATGTGGCCACCCTAAAGCCGTGGGTGGATAAAACCGTCCGCGACACCCTGAACTCTCGCACCGCTGCCTACAATGCGGGGCTCATCAGCGGTAACATGGAGGAGTATAAAGCTGCATCTTACAGAGTACGCAGAGCGGTGAAGGAGGCGAGGTGGCGCTAAGGGGAGAAAATAGAGACAAAGTTCCAGCAGAGTGACTCTAGAACCCTGTGGCAGGGACTTTGGACAATCACGGATTACAGTAGCCCACCCACCAGACTGGTGAGTGCGGACATTTTTAACTTATCGCTGAACCAGCGCATCGTACCAACGTGCTTTAAACAATCCGTCATTGTTCCAGTCCTGAAGAACCAGCCAGCCTGCCTTAATGACTCTCTGTCATTAATGATCTCTAACAACGACGATAGGGCCTAACTAGAGAGGATTAAAAGTCAGTGTTGACTTCCGATAGAGTGAACGCCGGCGGGTTTGTCAGCCGCTGTGATTGTTGTGTTTAATGACTGTAAAATCGTGATCGACTCTACTAAACTGGATACTATAATAAAGTCTTCAAACTGGATGTAAAACTTGGCTTCCATGGACTTATTTTCGTCTGCCTCTGTCACCTGCCTAATACGAGCTTTCGCTGCCCTGTTTCACCCGGTGTTTCACCGGCTTCTTCTGAGTAAGTCTCAACTTTCTCGAGTTGTCAGTGTTTCAGCTGGTGTGAAAACGTAATTTTAACTGCTTTATTTTCACCAGATAGGTGGGCTTGGGGCAGACTTCTGCACTGTTGTATTACAGGACTAATTTGAACTCCATACTAGTTAATCTCAACATGGCATTTTATTCGACAAACTTTTGTCCCTGGACAGTAAGCAACACCTGCCTCTGGATATTTATAAGCGATGTGTCACTTTAGGAATCGCCCTGCATCCTTGCATCTATTCACCGTGGATCTAGCAGAAATCTGTGCCGGTATACAAGTGCTGATGAGGATGGTCACATCACCACTATCTGGTCTACAACTCGTCTACAACTTTACCACACCACTGCGCTGGCAAAGAAGGCTTGTTAGGGTCTATATCACCATGGGCGCTTAATGGACTTCAAACTACCCTCCAAGGTGCTTCTTGGCTTCTACACCTGCACCATTGAATCCATCATAACAGGAAACATCACTGCCTGGTTTGGAAACAGCACCAAGCAGGATAGGCAGGCTCTCCAGAGGGTGGTGCATTCAGCTGAGCGCATCATCCGGACTAAGCTTCCTGACCTGCAGTCCATGTACAGAAAATGGTGCTGGACAAGGGCCAGGAGAATAGTAAAGGACCCCAGTCATCCCAGCAATGGTCTGTTTTCTTTGTTACAGTCTGGGAAGCGTTTTCGTGCTCTAAAAGCCAAAACGGAGAGGATGAGAAGGAGCTTTTTCCCACAAGCTATTTGAGTCCTCAACCAAAATAACATTCAGGAATAAATTTACACAATCTAATTTATATGTATACATGTCTGTGTATATATAGACATATGTTTTGTAGATTTTGTAATTACTGTGGCAGAGCAGTCACAAAAACATTTCACTGCCAGTTGTACTGATCTCCATACCACGCTACATAGTTCTCATTTTGCTTTCAATTACATTTGTGTGGAGAATCCTCTTTATCTGAGCATGTTAGATTTAGGGTTGATGTATTAGCCAAGCACATTGAAATGAATGAGTACGTAGGTTTATACCCTCAAGATAATTTTTACGGCTATGACACAATGAATGACAAAGACAGAAAAGATTTGATGAATGGGACAACAGTCTCTGCTGGTGTGTTTGAGTTGTATGTTTATGGTAGAAACGATGTCATCACTGATTTTTTTGTTTTCAAATGAACGTAGCTAGCATTACTAGCATTGTCATTGTTATCAGGTGTAATGTGTTAGGAAGAAGAAGATTGTGTGATTATGCAACACTTCACAAATATGAAAGAATAGAGCTGATAATGTAAGATTTAGTTTTTAGCAGTTGTGCCTCAGCTGTAACTCAACCAGTAAAACCAGTACACACAATAATGAAGCAAATGGTGGAGAACATGCTGAACCTCCTTATTTACTCTCATGAGATTTTAGGCTCAGAATAATCAGCACTAAATCTATAAAGATTCATGTTATTCACATCTGAGCAAAACCTCCAAACTACTAACTCTGTAGAGACCAAAACTAACATCATAAACCAGCTTCTGAGAGAGAAAAACAACAAAATCACATGTTTAAAACTAAATAAAAACATTATTTTTCCCTTTTTTTTAATTATTGTTTTAATGTTGTTGTAACTTGTAGCTCCTCAATTCACCATGAAGTCACAAACCAACTGAAGCAAACAGCACATGGAGATAAAGTAGTTTCTACTAGATGAGCTCCAGCTGCTGATTGTTAGCTGTAATAAGGTGAAGTTCAATCCTATTGGTTGGGTATGAAGGTGTGCACCAATCAATGCAGGAGTTACCACCTCCAGACCCGCCCCCAATCCCAACCAAAGCCAGCAGCTCTGTTCAAAATGTCCTACTGCCCCAGTATATACTGCATACTAATCCTATAGTAGTGTGTACTATAGTATGCAGTATGATTTAACTGAACCATCTTCTGGTTTACTGCTTCATCTTGGAACTCGCTGTCAGTTCAATTCTCTTTTAAGAGTTCTTCTAAACTCAAGTTTAATTAACATGAGCTAAATAAATAATAAAAGGTCGTTCCTTTCTCTTGCCAGTTTCGGCATAATTTTACTATTTCATTATATGAAATAATTCAACACCTTCTGTAATGCAAAAGGTGGATTGGCTGCTATAAATCCTCCTGGGACTAAATGAGCAAGTAAATGTGTTTGTGATCTACACCAGCTTTACACCACTGTGACCCTGATCAGGATGAAGTGGTTGTTATTATGTTAATAATAATAAAGCTTGTATTTAGGAGAAGTAGTGAGTGAGTGAGGTGTTTCCTGTACAGAGTGAATGATTGTACTGTATCACATCCTCCCCCTCAGCACCTGCAGTCGGTCCCAGCTGCAGCAGTGCAGTTACTGTACACTTCCACTCACCCAGGTTTTTGTACCACCATATAACACTGTGTGAAGATCCAGCTACCACTGATATAATGTGCACTCTGACAGTAATAATCTCCTGCATCTCCAGTCTCAATTCTACTGATGGTCAGAGTGAAGTCAGATCCAGATCCACTGCCACTGAAACGATCTGGAATACCTGATGCTCTGCTGCTAGTCTGGTAGATCAGGAGTTTAGGAGCTTCTCCAGGTTTCTGCTGATACCAGTGTAAATAACTACTACTAGGAACAGCAGGACTGGTTTTACAGTTGATGGTGACTGAAGCTCCTGGATCAACATGTTTTACTGCAGGACTCTGAGTCACAGTCACCTGACCTCTGGATCCTGAAAACAATAAGAAGAATAAAGACGTTCACTACATGAAGAACCATGTGGAGTTTAAGGTTCATCTAGTGGATCTTCTCCACATGGCAGAGCCTCCTCACCAGTAGAACATAAAGCATCGTGTTACCTTGAGTGCAGAGAGCCAGTGTGCAGATGAAGATGGAGATGAAGGTCATGGTTGATGTGGGTGAAGATGCTGGTCAGCAGTTCTCAGTCATGAAGTGTTAAACTCACAGAGCTTTAAACACTGACAGAGCACTGAAGCATGTAGTGTGTGTGTGTGTGTGTGTGTGTGTGTGTGTGTGTGTGTGTGTGTGTGTGTGTGTGTGTGTGTGCGTGTGTGTGTGTGTGTGTGTGTGTGTGTGTGTGTGTGTGTGTGTGTGTGTAATCACTGTAGTGGAACAGTGTGAATGTGTCACTCAGAGATGCAATACTGCCACCTTATGGTGAAAGAACAATCAGCTGCTACATAAGGAAGTATCTCCTGTACTGTCTCTTATTCTCCCTTTATTTACTATAGTAATTGTGACCTGCACTCATGTACTCAGTATTTAGGAGGGGTGTCCACATAATTTAAAATACTCTATATTATCTAAATAAAGACAGATGATAGTTTGATATAAAAGTTGTAATAAATGATCAGAAAGAGTTACAAGGTTTAGCTGAACTGAGCTGGAACTGAGATGCTGGTCTGTGGAACAAACAGACCATTTTAACCATCAACAGCAGAAACTGGAACCAGTCAGTATTTCATCTTAAATATTCTGTAGAATCCTCATGATCATCTGATCATCAGCTCTCATTTTATATTGGTGAGAACTGGTTATGTTTAAAACCACATCAAATGATGATCAGCTTTTATTTTCAGAGTACAGAGAGTGTAGATGAAGATCCTCCTCCTCCTCCTCCTCCTCATATCCACTATTAGGTGAATCTACCATATGTTCACATTGTAGTTATACTGTTACTGACTGTAGCTCATCTGTAATTCTGCACAGCGTTACATGTTCAGTGATTTATGGGGTAGAAAGGAATCGATTCAATCATGAAACGACCAATCAGGAGATTTGATCTAAGTGATGAATCGTTCTCAGCACATTTTATTGTTTGTATGAACTGAAACTTGAACTGATCAGACCGAACACTATATGACCAAAAGTATGTGGACACCCCTCCTAATTATTAGGTTCATGTGTTTCAGCCACACTCATTGCAAACAGGTGTATAAAACCAGTTATATAAATGATATGATTATAGCTTTGTGGCAACAGTTTAGGGAAGGCCTCTTCCTGTTTGAGCATGACTATGTCCCTGTGCACAAAGCAAGATCCATAAAGACATGATATAATGAGGAACTCTAGTGTCCTGATCTAAACCCTATTGAGAACCTGACGTCTTGTGGAAAACTTTCCAGTTGAGTGAAGGCTGTTAAAACTGCAAACTAGGGAGAGGGCTTTTTTAGGAACATGGATTTCGACTGGGATGTCCAACAAGCACATGGTCAGGTGTCCACATACTTTTGGCTCTATAGTGTATTTTACATTCACTTTAATCACATCTATCTGAATGTACAGAACATGTCATGATGGTTTCATTCATATCATCTCTTCTAGCACTGCTGCTTCATCTCAAACATTCATTCTACTAGTGAGATGTTCCATGTGCTGATGAGAATCCTTGTTCCACAGTGAGGAGAACACCACAAAGAGAGGAACATGCTCAGTACTGTAGTGCTTTGTAGATGATGATGTTCAGTGGAGTGCAGCTTTAGCAGCTCTGCAGATGTTCTCAGATCAGTGTGTGTTTCAGAGAACTTCCTCTACAGCTGAGTTTTTGTACCAGTAAATAACACTGTGTGAAGGGAAGGCTGTCTCCCTGCTGACAGTAATAATCTCCTGCATCTTCAGCCTGGACTCCCGTAATTTTTAGAGAATATTCTGTACCAGATCCACTTCCACTAAAACGTCCAGGAATTCCAGACTGAAGAGTAGATGCTCTATAGATCAGGAGTTTAGGAGCTTCTCCAGGTTTCTGCTGGTACCAGTGGAGGTAGCTGCTGCTAATGCTCTGACTCACTCTGCAGTTGATGGTAACAGTTTGTCCTGGAGAAACTGAGTGAGATCCTGGAGTCTGAGTCATGATGATTTCTCCAAACGACTCTAAAGAGAAGAAGAGAGAAAAGTTGAAGGTGATAAAGAGACGGTGATGGTGAGCGCTGATGTTGGAGGACTGATATGAAGATAGTAAATAAACAGTGAATCTCACGTTGAGTGAGGAGGCCGAGTGTATTCAGCAGTAGAATCAGAACCTTCATCATTGTGCTGCGTCTCAGTGACTCTGAAAGTCCTGAACCCAGTCTGATCAGAACTACAGCTCTTATAGTGTGTGTGTGTGTGTGTGTGTGTGTGTGTGTGTGTGTGTGTGGAATCACTGGAGTGGAACAGAGGTTTTTGTACGACGGCTTCATTGGAATGTATCACTGTGCTACACTTTTGGTGGAGGAACCAAACTCATTGTAAAAAGTAAGTAGTTTTATTTCTTCTACATTAAAATATTTGTAATTGATAACAATAAATATACAGTAACTGTAATATTTAGTAATTGTTTATGTCTATTGACAGCTGAATATTAAAGATTGAATAAATGTGCAGGTGTTTTTGATGGTAAATATAAAGCTGGTCTCTGGTTGATGAAGTTTGGTGTAAACTGGTACGAGTGACTGGTGCTGATGTAAAATCCAGACGAATGCTGCTGTGTGTTTGTGTTAAACAATGAATATTTCTGTAATCAGCTACAGTCATGTGAAAAAGTTAGGACACCCCTTGAGAACTTTTGTCTTTTTGAACATATTTAAACATAATGAACATTTGAGTTTCATGTGAACAGTACTGAGAGACTGAGGTTATATATTTGATATATTTTATATATTTGAGCACAACATGTCTTCTGTTACTGTGCCCAAATAATTCAACTTTGGATTCATCTGTCCAAAGTACATCGTTCCAGAAGTCCTGATCTTTGTCTCGGTGTTTCTTTGGTAAACTTTAGTCTTACCCTATTTTGACAGCAAGGGTTTCCTTCTTGCACACCATGAAAATCAAACATGTGCAGTCTCTTTCTGATGGTAGATGAATGTACCTTGACATCAGCTGTGGCAAGAGCTCCTGTAGGTCCTGTGATGACATTGTAGGATTATTGGATTTTTGACACATCTTGTGGTCTGGTCTTGGGCTGAACTTGCTAGGATGGACTGACCTAGCCATGTTGGCGGTTGTTTTAAATGTTCTCCACTTGTAAATTATTTTCTAATTGTTTTGAGATATTTTTAAGTCCCTTCCCAGACTCAAATGCATCCAAAAGCTTCTTTCTGAAGGCCTCACAGAGCTCTTTAGATCTCACCATGGTGATACCACTCACTTCAACAATCAAGAGGAAACCAAACTAATGTCTGAGCTTTAAATAAAACTCCAGTGTTCTCTAACAATGGTCTAATCATTACAGCTGATGTGGTGACCTGATTCTAATTTTAGACATTTTAAGTAGTAATAAATGTGGGGGTGTCCTAATTTTTTCCTCACAATAATATTAATTTTTGTTTATTATACTGTATTTTACAGCTTGTGTTCAAAATTATTTTTTCAGTTTTATTTGTTTAATGATATAAGCTCCATCTCTCAGTACTGTTCAAATGAAGCTCAAATGTCCATTTGTTTAAATATGTTCAAAAAGACAAAAGTTCTCATGGGGTGTCCTAACTTTTTCACATGACTGTACATCTGGTGTTGAATGCTAAAGTAATAAGAGTTGATATTGAATATGTGCTAACAGAAGCTTGCAGATGTTTCTACTGAACTGCAGTGATGTGAGAACAGTGTGCAGCAGCACTGCATTGATGATTGAACACAGATGAAGGTTTCCAGTCTGGATGCTTAATAAGCAGTAAGGAGGAAATGATGTGGAAACGTTTCTAAATGGGACTTTTTGTTCTGTTTCTCCTGTACAGCCGGTCCCACGGTGAAGCCGTCCGTGTCTCTGCTCCCTCCCTCCTCTCTGCAGCTGTCTGAGGGATCGGCCTCGCTGCTCTGCCTGCTGTCTGGTTACTCTCCACAGGGGGCGCTGGTGAGCTGGACGGTGGACGGCACAGTGCTGGAGGACGGGGTGGTGACCGGAACAGAAGAACTGAAAGGGGGCAGTTGGAGGCGTGGCAGCACCCTGACCCTCAGCAAAGCACAGTGGGAAAAGGGGGAGGAGTTTGGCTGTAAGGTCTCTCACGGTGGCGTCGATCATCCCGTCGTATTCAGAAAGAACCAGTGTGAAGGCTAGCAGCTCCCAGATAGAACTGAACATGGAGACACTTCCACATGCTTCTACAATGGAGTTTCAGTTCTACACAATGCTGCATTTCTGTCTTTCCTCTGTTCAGTGTCCTGTTGCTCTTCCTGTAGTTTTGCTGTGCTGAAATAAAGCTTGATTTTGGACATTGTCTGGTCTTTTCTTCTAGTTCATCATCATGATTAGTGTTAGGAGAGAAGATCTTTAGCTGGAGATTCAGTGCTGTGTGTTGTGCTTCAGTGAGTTTGGATGAAGGAAGTTGAACATCTGGTGAAAGTGCTGCTCTATTCTGGGAGAAAGCAGATCACTCAGCCGTCTTCATGCAAATCTCACTTTCACCCCCATGTTCTCTCACTTTAGCTTCTACTCATTATAATTAACTGATTCTGGTTGGTTGTTGGGGGGCTGGTTTCACTTCTTAAATTAATGCTGCACCCCTTTAGAAATGTGAATAAACACGTCTTGCTGTAACACTGAGAAATCATGAAGAAATGAAGAATTGAAGGTCATCACACATACACACGTTCTTTTATTCACCTTCAGGAGGAAAGATCAGACCTCAGAGTAAATACATGTGAATAAGGAGAACATCAGTAGTACCAGCACTAGATATTTTCTCCAAACCAGAAGTTAAAGTTTAGAGGTGATTCCACTCTCAAACAGCAATATGAAGGTTTTGTGAAGGAGTTATTTCAGATTGTTCCTCTCAACACCAACAACGTCCACATATTTATGCTCCTTCATTCATTATTACACTTCTGTCTGAGGTGTCAAGAACATTTGAAGATCCTTTAAAATTGCATCTATCAAAAGTCTTTGTTCTTTATTCATTTTCGTCTGTGGTTTTATTAGAATGATTAATGTGTCACTCATAGATGTAATACTGCCACCTTGTGGTCATAGAACTGTCAGCTAAAACACATGAACGTATTACATGAAGAAAAACTAAAAAACATACTACATGACCAAAAGTATGTGAACACCTGATCATGACCATGCAGGACAATGTATTTTAAAACCACAGTCATCAATATAGAGAGGGAATAACTCTGCCAACATTTGCAGAGTTATTCCCTTTTTAACATTTCTGCCAATTCAGCTAAAAGACATTTGTCAGGCACTGATGTTAAACAAGAACTGATTTATTTCATAAAGGTTTAGTATGGTTAAACATTGTCAGAAGTATGTAGACACCTCCACATACATTTGTTGGACATCAATTCTGAAGATTCAGGCATTAACTGGAAATGTCTCCCACACACCCATCACAGCAGATATGTTCACAAGTTACAAAATACAGTCAAGTCACAAGTCAATATAACACAGACAAAGCATATATAGTAAATGTGTGTTTTTAATGTAAACATATACTGTATATTAGTTGTTTATTTTTATGCTACACCAGTTTAAATTGTTTTAGATCCATCAGACGTGTTAAAAATAATCTGATGGATCTGCAGCAAATATTCCCGTTTTAAGGACTGAACATCTGGAGGTGAACAATGAGGTGATGGTGGGTGCAGCTCCTGTGCTGGGATGCTTACAAGCACTAGTAGGTGATTCTGGCTAAAGTTCTGATGATGAAACTCATGTTTAAGTGAATTTGAATGTGATAAATTTTAACAAAGAAGAACTTTCATATTTATGTATATTTCACTTCATCTCAGTTCAGCAAAGTTTGCTCCAGATCTGCCATCATTTTATATCTGTGTTAGTGTGGAAAAAAGAAACGACTTAAAGGCTGTTTCTCTTAAAAGTCATTTTTTCAGTTTTATTTGTTTAATGATAGAATCTCCGTCTCTCAGTACTGTTCAAATGAAGCTTAAATGTTCATTTGTTGAAATATGTTCAAAAAGACAAAAGTTCTCATGGGGTGTCCTAACTTTTTCACATGGCTGTATGTATATTTATGAATGTATTCTATATAATGTAACCACACATGATGCATTAAACAGTAATTGTACTTTATCATCATGTTACTATGTGAGCAGGAGGAGCTTTAGGCACTCCAGTGTCCTCACACCTCCCAAATATCTGCATAAGGTGAGCGGCTACCCTAATTAGGTGTGAGTGTGTGGTGCCCTCAGTTTAAAACAGCGGGGTGTGTGGGGTATATGAGATGGACTGGTGCCCTCAGTTTAAAACGGGTGTGGGGGGGTTGGGTATATGAGATGGACTGGTGCCCTCAGTTTAAAACGGGTGTGGGGGGGTTGGGTATATGAGATGGACTGGTGCCCTCAGTTTAAAACGGGTGTGGGGGGGTTGGGTATATGAGATGGACTGGTGCCCTCAGTTTAAAACGGGTGTGGGGGGGTTGGGTATATGAGATGGACTGGTGCCCTATCCAGGGTATTCCTGCTCTGTACCCAGTGTTTTACAGTGGAACTTGACCCACTGTGACCCTGACCAGGATGAAGCGGTTGATGGAAATGAGCTGAATGTACTGAAGCACACAGAAGTGAAGGTGAGTGGAAGTGAAGGAAGTGGAAGTGAGGTGCTGAGTATTGTGACATCATCTCTGTGTCCCCGTGTATCAGGGTTCTAAAGTCTGACTGGAATGAAGCTTCAGCATTTTGCTTTTCTCTCATGGTGGAGGATCAAGAGAAGAGATCTGCTGAAACAAACGCCTCTATAACGCCCAGCTCAGCCACATTCACACTCTTTTATCCAGCTTCTAATAAAGTTTCACCTCAGGACGACTCGGGTGATGATCTGGACGTGGAGGACGGTACCATGAAGCAGGGTGATCTGTTCATGAGGAGGAACAACATCTTTTAAACATGGAGCAGGTTTGTGTTGAGCTAAAATCTCACGGCTCAGTGACCAGTGGAGACGTGACTGTAAATCATGTTTAATGTTATTACATCACAATCATCAGAAAATCACTTGTTTTATTAGTGTAGCAGTGAAATCAGGACACGACCTCAGTACACTTCAGCTTTATTACCTTCATCACATTAAAACACTTTTATTCATCATTTTAAATAGAATTCTTCTCTTTAAACATCACATTTAGTGTAAGAGCTTCTTTTTAAAGATCTAAAATACACTTTCATTTCACTAAGTTTTAAATTCACAGTAAATTACAGGCTGTGTTTGTTACAAATGTTCTTACTGAAGCGAAATATCATTAAAAACGATTTATTTACTTTTATTTATAACTGTTAATCTAATAGTAAAATGTTCAGATTTACTACAAATATCCATTAACACGATTTTATAAATGTACAGCTAACAGGAAGCTACAAACGACAACTTCTGACTGTAGAACCACAACTACTGGCTGAGAAGCCACAACTGCTGGCTGTAGAACCACAACTGCTGGCTGATGAACCTCAACTGCTGTCTGAAGAACCACAACTACTGGCTGTGGAACCACAACTGCTAGCTGAAGAACCACAACTTCTGGCTGTAGAGCCACAAATGCTGTCTGAAGAACCACAACTGCTGGCTGTGGAACCAAAACTGCTGGCTGAGAAGCCACAACTGCTGGCTGTGGAGCCACAACTGCTGGCTAAAGAGCCACAACTGCTGGCTGTAGAACCACAACTGCTGGCTGAGAAGCCACAACTGCTGGCCACAACTGCTGGCTGTAAAACCACAACTGCTGTCTGTGGAGCCACAACTGCTGGATGTAGAACCACAACTGCTGGCTTTGGAGCCACAACTGCTGGCTGTAGAACCACAACTGCTGACTGTGAAGCCACAACTGCTGGCTGAGAAACCACAACTGCTGGCTGTAGAGCCACAACTGCTGGCTCAGGAACCACAACTGCTGGTTGTAGAACCACAACTGCTGGCTTTAGAGCCACAATTGCTGTCTGAAGAACCACAACTGCTAGCTGAAGAACCACCACTGCTGTCTGTAGAACCACAACTGCTGGCTTTAGAGCCACAACTGCTGGCTGAAGAACCACAACTGCTGGCTGTGGAGCCACAACTGCTGTAGAACCACAAATGCTGTCTGTAGAACCACAACTGCTGGCTGAAGAACAACAACTGCTGGCTGAGAAGCCACAACTGCTGTCTGAAGAACCACAACTGCTGTCTGTAGAACCACAACTGCTGGCTGAAGAACAACAACTGCTGGCTGAGAAGCCACAACTGCTGTCTGAAGAACCACAACTGCTGGCTGTGGAACCAAAACTGCTGGCTGAGGAACAACAACTGCTGGCTGTAAAACCACGACTGCTGGCTGAGGAACCACAACTGCTGGCTGAAGAACCACAACTGCTGGCTGAAGAACCACAACTGCTGGCTGTGGAGCCACAACTGCTGTAGAACCACAAATGCTGTCTGTAGAACCACAACTGCTGGCTGAAGAACAACAACTGCTGGCTGAGAAGCCACAACTGCTGTCTGAAGAACCACAACTGCTGTCTGTAGAACCACAACTGCTGGCTGAAGAACAACAACTGCTGGCTGAGAAGCCACAACTGCTGTCTGAAGAACCACAACTGCTGGCTGTGGAACCAAAACTGCTGGCTGAGGAACAACAACTGCTGGCTGTAAAACCACGACTGCTGGCTGAGGAACCACAACTGCTGGCTGAAGAACCACAACTGCTGGCTGAAGAACCACAACTGCTGGCTGTAAAGTCACAACTGCTGGTTGTAGAACCACAACTGTTGGCTGTAGAGCCACAACTGTTGGCTGTAGAGCCACAACTGCTGTCTGAAGAACCACAACTGCTGGCTGAAGAACAACAACTGCTGGCTGAGAAGCCACAACTGCTGGCTGTAGAGCCAGAACTGCTTGCTGAGAAGCCACAGCTGCTGGCTGAGAAACCATTTCTGCTGGCTGTAGAACCACAACTGCTGGCTTTGGAGCCACAACTGCTGGCTGAAGAACCACAACTGCTGGCTGTGGAGCCACAACTGCTGTAGAACCACAAATGCTGTCTGTAGAACCACAACTGCTGGCTGAAGAACAACAACTGCTGGCTGAGAAGCCACAACTGCTGTCTGAAGAACCACAACTGCTGTCTGTAGAACCACAACTGCTGGCTGAAGAACAACAACTGCTGGCTGAGAAGCCACAACTGCTGTCTGAAGAACCACAACTGCTGGCTGTGGAACCAAAACTGCTGGCTGAGGAACAACAACTGCTGGCTGTAAAACCACGACTGCTGGCTGAGGAACCACAACTGCTGGCTGAAGAACCACAACTGCTGGCTGTAAAGTCACAACTGCTGGTTGTAGAACCACAACTGTTGGCTGTAGAGCCACAACTGCTGGCTGTAGAGCCACAACTGCTGTCTAAAGAACCGCAACTGCTGGCTGAAGAACAACAACTGCTGGCTGAGAAGCCACAACTGCTGGCTGTAGAGCCAGAACTGCTTGCTGAGAAGCCACAGCTGCTGGCTGAGAAACCATTTCTGCTGGCTGTAGAGCCACAACTGCTGGCTAAAGAACCACAACTGCTGGCTGTGGAGCCACAACTGCTGGCTGTAGAACCACAACTGCTGGCTGAGAAGCCACAACTGCTGGCCACAACTGCTGGCTGTAGAACCACAACTGCTGGCTGTAAAACCACAACTGCTGTCTGAAGAACCACAACTGCTGGCTGAAGAACCACAACTGCTGGCTGTGGAGCCACAACTGCTGGCTGAGAAACCACAACTGCTGGCTGTAGAGCCACAACTGCTGGCTCAGGAACCACAACTGCTGGTTGTAGAACCACAACTGCTGTCTGAAGAACCACAACTGCTAGCTGAAGAACCACAACTGCTGTAGAACCACAACTGCAGGCTGTAGAGCCACAACTGCTGTCTAAAGAACCACAACTGTTGGCTGATGAACCACAAATGCTGTCTGAAGAACCACAACTGCTGCCTGAAAAACCACAACTGCTGGCTGAGAAGCCACAACTGCTGTCTGAAGAACCAAAACTGCTGGCTGTGGAACCAAAACTGCTGGCTGAGGAACCACAACTGCTGGCTGGGAAGCCACAACTGCTGTCTGAAGAATCACAACTGTTGGCTGTGGAACCAAAACTGCTGGCTGTAAAACCACAACTGCTGGCTGTAAAGTCACAACTGCTGGTTGTAGAACCACAACTGCTGATTGTGGAGCCACAACTGCTGACTGTAGAGCCACAACTGCTGGCTGTAGAACCACAACTGCTGGCTGAAGAACCACAACTGCTGTCTGAAAAACCACAACTGCTGGCTGTAAAACCACAACTGCTGGCTGAGAAGCCACAACTGCTGTCTGAAGAACCACAACTGTTGGCTGTGGAACCAAAACTGCTGGCTGTAATGTCACAACTGCTGGTTGTAGAACCACAACTGCTTGCTGTAGAGCTACAACTGCTGGCTGTGGAACCACAACTGCTGGTTGTAAAACCAGAACTGCTGGCTGTAAAGTCACAACTGCTGGTTGTAGAACCAAAACTGCTGGCTGTAGAGCCACAGCTGCTGGCTGTGGAACCACAACTGCTGTCTGAAGAACCACAACTACTGGCTGTAAAGCCACAACTGCTGGCTGAGAAGCCACAACTGCTGGCTGTAGAGCCACAACTGCTGTCTGAAGAACCGCAACTGCTGGTTGAAGAACAACAACTGCTGGCTGAGAAGCCAGAACTGCTGGCTGTGGAGCCACAACTGCTGGCTGTAGAGCCACAACTGCTGGCTCAATAAGCACAACTGCTAGCTGTGGAGCCACAACTGCTGGCTGTAGAGCCACAACTGCTGGCTGTAGAACCACAACTGCTGGGTGTAAAGTCACAACTGCTGGTTGTAGAACCACAACTGTTGGCTGTAGAGCCACAACTGCTGTCTGAAGAACCACAACTGCTGGCTGTAGAGCCACAACTGCTGTCTAAAGAACCGCAACTGCTGTCTGAAGAACAACAACTACTGGCTGTGGAGCCACAACTGCTGGCTGTAGAGCCAGAACTGCTGGCTGAGAAGCCACAGCTGCTGGCTGAGAAACCACATCTGCTGGCTGTAGAGCCACAACTGCTGGCTGAAGAACCACAACTGCTGGCTTTGGAGCCACAACTTCTAGCTGAAGAACCACAACTGCTGTAGAACCACAACTGCTGTCTGAAGAACCAAAACTGCTGGCTGAGGAACCACAACTGCTGGCTGAGAAGCCGCAACTGCTGTCTGAAGAACCACAACTGTTGGCTGTGGAACCAAAACTGCTGGCTGTAAAACCACAACTGCTGGCTGAAAAACCACAACTGCTGGCTGAGAAACCACAACTGCTGGCTGTAGAGCCACAACTGCTGGCTCAGAAACCACAACTGCTGGTTGTAGAACCACAACTGCTGGCTTTAGAGCCACATTTGCTGTCTGAAGAACCACAACTGCTAGCTGAAGAACCACAACTGCTGTCTGTAGAACCACAACTGCTGGCTTTAGAGCCACAACTGCTGGCTGAAGAACCACAACTGCTGGCTGTGGAGCCACAACTTCTGTAGAACCACAAATGCTGTCTGTAGAACCACAACTGTGTGCTGAAGAACAACAAGTGCTGGCTAAGAAGCCACAACTGCTGTCTAAAGAACCACAACTGCTGTCTGTAGAACCACAACTGCTGGCTGAAGAACAACAACTGCTGGCTGAGAAGCCACAACTAATGTCTGAAGAACCACAACTGCTGGCTGTGGAACCAAAACTGCTGGCTCAGGAACAACAACTGCTGGCTGTAAAACCACGACTGCTGGCTGAGGAACCACAACTGCTGGCTGAAGAACCACAACTGCTGGCTGAAGAACCACAACTGCTGGCTGTAGAGCCACAACTGCTGTCTAAAGAACCGCAACTGCTGGCTGAAGAACAACTGCTGGCTGAGAAGCCACAACTGCTGGCTGTGGAGCCAGAACTGCTGGCTGAGAAACCACATCTGCTGGCTGTAGAGCCACAACTGCTGGCTAAAGAACCACAACTGCTTTGCTGTGGAGCCACAACTGCTGGCTGTAGAACCACAACTGCTGGCTGAGAAGCCACAACTGCTGGCTGTAGAACCACAACTGCTGGCTGAGAAGCCACAACTGCTGGCTGTAAAACCACAACTGCTGTCTGAAGAACCACAACTGCTGGCTGAAGAACCACAACTGCTGGCTGTGGAGCCACAACTGCTGGCTGAGAAACCACAACTGCTGGCTGTAGAGCCACAACTGCTGGCTCAGGAACCACAACTGCTGGTTGTAGAACCACAACTGCTGTCTGAAGAACCACAACTGCTAGCTGAAGAACCACAACTGCTGTAGAACCACAACTGCTGGCTGAAGAACCACCACTGCTGGCTGTAGAGCCACAACTGCTGTCTGAAGAACCACAACTGTTGGCTGATGAACCACAAATGCTGTCTGAAGAACCACAACTGCTGGCTGAGGAACCACAACTGCTGGCTGAGAAGCCACAACTGCTGTCTGAAGAACCAAAACTGCTGGCTGTGGAACCAAAACTGCTGGCTGAGGAACCACAACTGCTGGCTGAGAAGCCACAACTGCTGTCTGAAGAACCACAACTGTTGGCTGTGGAACCAAAACTGCTGGCTGTAAAGTCACAACTGCTGGCTGTAGAACCACAACTGCTGGCTGAGAAGCCATAACTGCTGGCTGTAGAACCAAAACTGCTGGTTGTAGAACCACAACTGCTGTCTTTAGAGCCACAACTGCTGTCTGAAGAACCACAACTGCTAGTTGAAGAACCACAACTGCTGTCTGTAGAGCCACAACTGCTGGCTCAGGAACCACAACTGCTGGCTTTAGAGCCACAACTGCTGGCTGAAGAACCACAACTGCTGGTTGTAGAACCACAACCGCTGGCTGAAGAACCACAACTGCTGGCTGATAAGCCACAACTGCTGTCTGAAGAACCACAACTGCTGGCTGAGAAGCTATAACTGCTGGCTGTAAAGCCACAACTGCTGGCTGAGAAACCACAACTGCTGGTTGTAAAGCCACAACTGCTGACTGTAGAACCACAACTGCTGGCTCAGGAACCACAACTGCTGTCTGAAGAACCACAACTGCTGTCTAAAGAACCACAACTGCTGGCTGAGAAGCCACAACTGCTGGCTGAAGAACCACAACTGCTGGCTGTGAAGCCACAACTGCTGGCTGTAGAACCACAACTGCTGGCTGAGAAGCCATAACTGCTGGCTGTAGAACCACAACTGCTGGCTGAGAAGCCACAACTGCTGTCTAAAGAACCACAACTGCTGGCTGTGAAGCCACAACTGCTGGCTTTGGAGCCACAACTGCTGGCTGTAGAACCACAACTGCTGGCTGAGAAGCCACAACTGCTGTCTGAAGAACCACAACTGCTGGCTTTGGAGCCACAACTGCTGGCTGAGAAACAACAACAGCTGGCTGTGGAACCACATTTACTGGCTGTAGAACCACAACTGCTGGCTTTAGAGCCACAACTGCTGGCTGAGGAACCACAACTGCTGTCTGTAGAACAACAACTGCTGTCTGTAGAACCACAACTGCTGGTTGTAGAACCACAACTGCTGGTTGTAGAACCACAACTGCCTGTCAGACCATCGGACCAGAACCACAGGAAGCTCCAGCACATCGTACACTGTGTTGTAAATGACAGTAGATGAGAGGAGACTATTAGACCAGCACCAGCGCATCATGGTACATCACTCCTAATGTATTATAGCACTGCTTCAATACTCGAAATGTTTAAATACAGTCAGTGATTGTGAACATTAAACACTGGCTAATATGAGTGTATTATGTTTGTAGTGTCACACATCAGCTCTACATCAACTTCTGCTGCTCAAATATCCTCACCAGTGCAGTCCAACAACCACAGAAGATCCCTGTCCATGGTATTAAAGAGATGATCTTGAGGAGACCCCCCAGATCTTCAGTCACGTGGACTGTAGTCTGTTTCATTTAAACACCAATAAACTTGAATTCTAGACATTTCACTGATGTTTTTGTTCTTTCTTAAACATGTTTAACACGGTTAAAGTATTAGTTCACATTTCTATTAGTAATGAAGTGAAGCCACTGTTCTGGATCAGGCTCAGATGAAGTCCAGCTCTTACTGCCACAGTGGTGAGGACCAGAGTATTACCATGTTTGTTGGCTTATATGAAAGCTGCTCACATCACTGACATCATATTTAATTACATGTCAGGAAATTCTTCATTTAAAGATGAATGAGTGATGATCGAGCTCTGGTTTCATCTGCTCTTTATTTACTTCATTCACTGATCAATAGATGAAAGTGAATCTTTCACTCCAAAAGTCCTAAAAGCAGACATCCCAAGTTACAAAAACTCATTTCAGGGAGGTACCCCCGGACCCGGACCTCGACCCCCACGATATGGGTGATAACAGAACTATTTGGAGCTGCTAACTGAGCTATTAAGCTAACTGTTCGCGTCACAAACACATTAATGTGTACTACATAGTGCACTAGATAGTGTGAAAGATAATAGATTCATGTTCCTTACTTATTGCACTAGATAGTGTATTAGTTAACAAATTTTTGTTCCCTACATAGTGCACTAGATAGCGTATTAGTTAACGGATTTATGTTCCCTACATAGTGCACTCGATTGTATATCAGATCACAGATTTATGTTCCCTACATAGTGCACTAGATTAAGGCCCTTAATCCTCAATTGCTGAGACTGTATACTGTAACTGTACTGTAAGTCGCTTTGGATAAAGGTGTTCACTATATAGTGCACTAGGTAGTGTATTAGATAACGCATTCATGTTCACTACATAGTGCACTAGAAAGTATAACTAGATGATGATTTGTGTTTTTTACATAGTGCACTAGATAGTGTATTACATAATTAATCATGTTCCTTACATAGTGCACTAGATAGTGTATTAGATAACACATTCATGTTCACTACATAGTGCACTAGAAAGTATAACTAGATGATGATTTACACATTATATTAGACAATCAATTTATGTTCCCTACACAGTGCACTAGGTTATATATCAGATAACGGATTTAATACGCGATCAAGAATAAAGTTTGTGTTGCTCTTGGCCGCTCGTTCGTTGTGGGCATCAGGGAGCCGCTCTGTATATGCGGGTATCAGGGAGCCGCTCTGTATATGCGGGCATCAGGGAGCCGCTCTGTATATGCGGGCATCAGGGAGCCGCTCTGTATATGCGGGCATCAGGGAGCCGCTCTGTATATGCGGGCATCAGGGAGCCGCTCTGTATATGCGGGTATCAGGGAGCCGCTCTGTATATGCGGGCATCAGGGAGCCGCTCTGTATATGCGGGCATCAGGGAGCCGCTCTGTATATGCGGGCATCAGGGAGCCGCTCTGTATATGCGGGCATCAGGGAGCCGCTCTGTATATGCGGGTATCAGGGAGCCGCTCTGTATATGCGGGCATCAGGGAACCGCTCTGTATATGCGGGCATCAGGGAGCCGCTCTGTATATGCGGGCATCAGGGAGCCGCTCTGTATATGCGGGCATCAGGGAGCCGCTCTGTATATGCGGGCATCAGGGAGCCGCTCTGTATATGCGGGCATCAGGGAGCCTCTCTGTATATGCGGGCATCAGGGAGCCGCTCTGTTTATGCGGGCATCAGGGAGCCGCTCTGTATATGCGGGCATCAGGGAGCCGCTCTGTATATGCGGGCATCAGGGAGCCGCTCTGTATATGCAAGCATCAGGGAGCCGCTCTGTTTATGCGGGTATCAGGGAGCCGCTCTGTATATGCGGGCATCAGGGAGCCGCTCTGTATATGCGGGCATCAGGGAGCCTCTCTGTATATGCGGGCATCAGGGAGCCGCTCTGTTTATGCGGGTATCAGGGAGCCGCTCTGTATATGCGGGCATCAGGGAGCCGCTCTGTATATGCGGGCATCAGGGAGCCGCTCTGTATATGCGGGCATCAGGGAGCCGCTCTGTATATGCGGGCATCAGGGAGCCGCTCTGTTTATGCGGGTATCAGGGAGCCGCTCTGTATATGCGGGCATCAGGGAGCCGCTCTGTATATGCGGGCATCAGGGAGCCGCTCTGTATATGCGGGCATCAGGGAGCCGCTCTGTATATGCGGGCATCAGGGAGCCGCTCTGTTTATGCGGGTATCAGGGAGCCGCTCTGTATATGCGGGCATCAGGGAGCCGCTCTGTATATGCGGGCATCAGGCAGCCGCTCTGTATATGCGGGCATCAGGGAGCCGCTCTGTTTATGCGGGTATCAGGGAGCCGCTCTGTATATGCGGGCATCAGGGAGCCGCTCTGTATATGCGGGCATCAGGGAGCCGCTCTGTATATGCGGGCATCAGGGAGCCTCTCTGTATATGCGGGCATCAGGGAGCCGCTCTGTTTATGCGGGTATCAGAGAGCCGCTCTGTATATGCGGGCATCAGGGAGCCGCTCTGTATATGCGGGCATCAGGGAGCCGCTCTGTATATGCGGGCATCAGGGAGCCGCTCTGTATATGCGGGCATCAGGGAGCCTCTCTGTATATGCGGGCATCAGGGAGCCTCTCTGTTTATGCGGGTATCAGGGAGCCGCTCTGTATATGCGGGCATCAGGGAGCCGCTCTGTATATGCGGGCATCAGTGAGCCGCTCTGTTTATGCGGGTATCAGGGAGCCGCTCTGTATATGCGGGCATCAGGGAGCCGCTCTGTATATGCGGGCATCAGGGAGCCGCTCTGTATATGCGGGCATCAGGGAGCCGCTCTGTATATGCGGGCATCAGGGAGCCGCTCTGTATATGCGGGAGACTCCCGGAACTTCCGGGAGATTTTGGACGTCTGTAAAAGCACTTCTGGACAGTTGAGTGCTTCAACACTAGTACACATGTGATGCTACAGATGCTGCTGACAGACTTGTGGTGGATTATAAGGTGTTAAGAAGATAAAGCTCTACATTTTTGTGCTCTGGTTCTTGGTTGAATGTGATTGGAATGTTTTTTTCACCTTTAAGTCTTGCAACAGTATTGAAGAACATCTTCGACAAAAAGAAGAACGACAGCCGAACCTTCTTGTTGTAGGACGAAGCCGAGGTCAGATGAACGAGGTTTGTGTTGAGCTAAAATCACATGGCTTAGTGAACAGTGGAGACGTGACTGTAAATCATGTTTAATGTTATTACATCACAATCATCAGAAAATCACTTGTTTTATTAGTGTAGCAGTGATATCAGGACACGACCTCAGTACACTTCAGCTTTATTACCTTCATCACATTAAAACACTTTTATTCATCATTTTAAATAGAATTCTTCTCTTTAAACATCACATTTAGTGTAAGAGCTTCTTTTTAAAGATCTAAAATACACTTTAATTTAACTAAGTTTTAAATTCACAGTAAATTACAGGCTGTGTTTGTTACAAATGTTCTTACTGAAGCGAAATATCATTAAAAATTGTTTTATTTACTTTTATTTTTAACTGTTAATCTAATAGTAAAATGTTCAGATTTACTACAAATATCCATTAACACCATCTTGTCTGCCATGCCCCCTTCTCAGTGAGCACACTGTCTCCTGCCACGCCCTCTCATGATTGGTTCATTTGAACTGATTGGCTCCAGCTGCACACTATTTAAGAGGTGCACTGGAGCACAGAAGTGGGAAATGTTTGGATTGTGTGCTCTTTGGTTTGGCTTTGTTGGACTTCTGAACAGGACTCGGGTTGGTTCTGTAAGTCATGTTAATAACTTGTTTAATCATGTTAATAGCTCTTGTTTACAGTCATGTTCTAGCTCTTGTTTACAGTCATGTTCTAGCTCTTGTTTACAGTCACGTTCTAGCTCTTGTTTACAATCACGTTCTAGCTCTTGTTTACAATCACGTTCTAGCTCTTGTTTACAGTCACGTTCTAGCTCTTGTTTACAATCACGTTCTAGCTCTTGTTTACAATCACGTTCTAGCTCTTGTTTACAGTCATGTTCTAGCTCTTGTTTACAGTCATGTTCTAGCTCTTGTTTACAGTCACGTTCTAGCTCTTGTTTACAATCACGTTCTAGCTCTTGTTCACAATCACGTTCTAGCTCTTGTTTACAGTCACGTTCTAGCTCTTGTTTACAATCACGTTCTAGCTCTTGTTTACAGTCACGTTCTAGCTCTTGTTTACAGTCACGTTCTAGCTCTTGTTTACAATCACGTTCTAGCTCTTGTTTACAGTCACGTTCTAGCTCTTGTTTAGAGTCATGTTAATAGCTCTTGTTTACGGTCATGTTAATAGCTCTTGTTTAGAGTCATGTTAATAGCTCTTGTTTACGGTCATGTTAATAGCTCTTGTTTACGGTCATGTTAATAGCTCTTGTTTACGGTCATGTTAATAGCTCTTGTTTACGGTCATGTTAATAGCTCTTGTTTACGGTCATGTTAATAGCTCTTGTTTACGGTCATGTTAATAGCTCTTGTTTACGGTCATGTTAATAGCTCTTGTTTACGGTCATGTTAATAGCTCTTGTTTACGGTCATGTTAATAGCTCTTGTTTACGGTCATGTTAATAGCTCTTGTTTACGGTCATGTTAATAGCTCTTGTTTACGGTCATGTTAATAGCTCTTGTTTACGGTCAGTCATGTTGTTTTTCTGTTCATGTTTAGTTTAGCTTAAGTTAGCTGTGTTCAGTTTAATTTTGTAGAACCACACCTCTGCTGTGTCTTATCCACTCATACCAGCACAACACACACTACCACACCACCACCATGTCAGTGTCACTGCAGTACTAGGAGTGCCTTAATAGAAGAGAAACAGATGGAGTACAGTCAGTAATTGTAAAACACCAAAGTGCTTCTATATACAACCCCTGGCAAAAATTATGGAATCACCACTCTTGGAAGATGTTCTTTCAATTGTTTAATTTTGTAGAAAAAAAATAAATCACAGACATGCCACAAAACTATCATTTCTCAAACTGTCAACCTTCTGGCATTAAGAAACAATAAATATAATAGTTGTGGTCAGTCACAATTGCTTTTTTTTAGATCAAGTACAGGAAAAAAATATGGAATCACTCAAATCTGAGGAAAAAATTATGGAATCATTAGAAAACACTGCACCATTATTACTTTGTTGCACCACCTCTGGCTTTTATAATGGTTTAAACTCTCTGAGGCATGGAGTTAACTAATGACAAACAGTATTCTTCATCAATCTGCCTTCAACTGTCTCTTGCTGTTGCCAGATCAGCTTTGCAGGTTGGAACCTTGTCATTGACCATTTTCTTCAATTTCCACCAGAGATTTTCAAATGGATTGAGATACGGACTATTTGCAGGCCATGCCATTGACATTATATGTTTTCTTGAAGGAAAGTTTTCACGTCCTTTGCCCTATGGCAAGATGCATTATCATCTTGAAAAATGAAGTCATCATCACCAAACATCCTTTCAACTGATGGAATAAGAAAAGCGTCCAAAATTTCAATGTGGACTTTGGCATTTATTGAAGACCATCTCCCCTGTGCCTTTACCCGACATTCAGGCCCATATCATCAACAACTGTGGAAATTAACATGTTTTCTTTAGGCAGTTATCTTCATAAATTTCATTGGACAGACACCAAACAAAAGTTCCAGCATCATCACCTTGCCCAATGCAGATTCGCGATTCATCACTGAAGATCACTTTTATCCAGTCACCCACAGTCCACGATTGCTTTTCTTTAGCCTACTTTAACCTTGTTCTTTTCTTTTTAGGTGTTAATGATGGCTTTTGTTTGGCTTTTCTGTATGTAAATCCCATTTCTTTTAGGTGATTTCTTACAGTTCAGTCACAGACATTGACTCCACTTTCCGGCCACTTGTTTCTCATTTGTTTTGTTGTGCATTTTCTGTTTTCAAGACATATTGCTTTGTTTTCTATCTTGATGCTTTGATGTCTTACTTGGTCTACCAGTATGCTTCCCTTTCACAACCTTCCCATTTTGTTTGTACTTGGTCCAGATTTTAAACACAGCTTGGGAACAACCAACATCTTTTGCGACATTCCACAATGATTTATCTTCTTGAAGGAGTTTTATAATCCTCTCATTTGTTTCAACTGACATATCTTGTGTTGGAACCATGATTCATGACAATCTGCTTTGTGCAACAGCTCTCCGAGGTGTAAGCACTCTTTTTAAACTGAAGAATAATTAGCAAATCTAATCTGCTGCAGATGTTTTGTTTTTAAACTGCAAATTACAGAGTGATTCCATAATTTTTTTCTCAGATTTGAGTGATTCCATATTTTTTTCCTCTACTTGATCTAAAAAAAGCAATTGTGACTGATCACAACTATTATATTTGTTTCTTTTTTTATTGTTTCTTAATGCCAGAAGGTTGACATTTTGAAAAATGATAGTTTTGTGGCATGTCTGTGATTTATTTTTTTTCAACAAAATTAAACAATTGACGGAACATCTTTCAAGAGTGGTGATTCCATAATTTTTGCCAGGGGTTGTAGTAAGTGGAGCTGATTAAAATGGACAGTGAGTGTAGAAACGGTGGTTTTAATGTTATGGCTGATCAGTGTATAAAACCTTGTAAAACTGCATTGATCTTTAATTGATTTGCATGTTTAGTTTTGATGTTTTATATCACATTTTTAGGAGCTCGGTGTTTAGTTGTATTAACTGTCAAAAAGACGTTCACACTCTGATGGTTAAACAGCACTGACATGAGCGGTAAATTAATTCTAGCATTTATATTTCTCACTAAGAAATATATAAGCACTATAAAAGTATTACTGCTAACACTGTAGTTTTTTATTTAACTCTACACAAGATATAACCTACACTGGGTTAGTGTTAAAATAACACTGTAGTTTTTTATTTAACTCTACACAAGATATAACCTACACTGGGTTAGTGTTAAAATAACACTGTAGTTTTTTATTTAACTCTACACAAGATATAACTACACTGGGTTAGTGTTAAAATAACACTGTAGTTTTTTATTTAACACTATAATGGAAGTCGTGGTGTCCCTCTTCTTCTCCAGTGGCAGTGGCGGCGACCCTCTCCTCTCCTCCAGTGGCAGTGGCGGCGACCCTCTCCTCTCCTCCAGTGGCAGTGGCGGCGTCCCTCTCCTCTCCTCCAGTGGCGGCGTCCCTCTCCTCTCCTCCAGTGGCAGTGGCGGCGACCCTCTCCTCTCCTCCAGTGGCAGTGGCGGCGACCCTCTCCTCTCCTCCAGTGGCAGTGGCGGCGTCCCTCTCCTCTCCTCCAGTGGCGGCGTCCCTCTCCTCTCCTCCAGTGGCAGTGGCGGCGACCCTCTCCTCTCCTCCAGTGGCAGTGGCGGCGTCCCTCTCCTCTCCTCCAGTGGCGGCGTCCCTCTCCTCTCCTCCAGTGGCAGTGGCGGCGACCCTCTCTTCTCCTCCAGTGGCAGTGGCGGCGACCCTCTCCTCTCCTCCAGTGGCAGTGGCGGCGACCCTCTCCTCTCCTCCAGTGGCAGTGGCGGCGACCCTCTCTTCTCCTCCAGTGGCAGTGGCGGCGACCCTCTCTTCTCCTCCAGTGGCAGTGGCGGCGACCCTCTCCTCTCCTCCAGTGGCAGTGGCGGCGACCCTCTCCTCTCCTCCAGTGGCAGTGGCGGCGTCCCTCTCCTCTCCTCCAGTGGCAGTGGCGGCGTCCCTCTCCTCTCCTCCAGTGGCGGCGTCCCTCTCCTCTCCTCCAGAGGCAGTGGCGGCGTCCCTCTCCTCTTCTCCAGCCCTCCCTTCTCCTCTCCAGCCCTCCCTTCTCCTCTCCTGCCCTCCCCTCTCCTCTCCTGCCCTCCCCTCTCCTCTCCTGTCCTCCCCTCTCCTGCCCTCCCCTCTCCTCTCCTGTCCTCCCCTCTCCAGCCCTCCCCTCCCCTCTCCTCCAGCCCTCCCCTCTCCTCCAGCCCTCTTCTCCTCCTCTCCTCCAGCCCTCTTCTCCTCCTCCAGCCCTCTTCTCCTCCTCTACTCCAGTCCTCCCCTCTCCTTCCCTCCCCTCTCCTCCAGCCCTCTTCTCCTCCTCTCCTCCAGCCCTCTTCTCCTCCTCTACTCCAGTCCTCCCCTCTCCTTCCCTCCTCTCTCCTCCAGTCCTCCCCTCTCCTTCCCTCCCCTCTCCTCCAGTCCTCCCCTCTCCTCCAGTCCTCCCCTCTCCTCCAGTCCTCCCCTCTCCAGCCCAAGAAACAGGCTGTACACAATAGTAATGTATATAATACGTTGTATAATTTAAACAGGTTTTTACAAGTAAAAGTATCATCATTAATTCCCATAGCTGGGCCGTCAGGTTCTAAACGATTGTTGCTGTTGTTGTTTTTGTTGCGACTGTATTTTAACTGTTGTTGTTTAAAGGTTTTAAATAAATCAGCTCATCAGTACAAGCTCAAACATGTATGTATTAGTGTTATTTTGGTATAAACAAAATGGCATCTAAAAGGTTTTGGGAGTCAGACAACAATACATGTAATGATCCTATTTTTAAAGTTTTCCAACAATTGTCTCACGACGAGCAAACAGCTTGTCTAAACGACGAGTATGATTTGTCTATAGCCGCACTAGAATGTAATTTGCAAAATAATGCACAAAACAGAGCGAACATTAATGGTGGTAACACACATAGATTTTTACAAACTACATTGGATACATGATTAACAAACAGTAGGCAATCATCATAAGAAATATCAACAAAACGGTGTAGATTAGATGGTAGTTGGGAGCAAACAATAGATGACATGTAATGATCCTATTTTTAAAGTTTTCCAACAATTGTCTCACGACGAGCGAGCAGTTTGTCTTAACGATGAGTATGCGACTGCTATGGCCAAGCTAGAAAGTCATTTGCAAAATAATACACAACACAAACATAGAACAGACAGGTGATGGTGTGTCGACACATAGATACCCAACACTTGATCCATCAGCTCCTAACTTTGGTTTATCTGATGGTGACATAGCAAAGTTAGTGAAAGATGGTGGTATTGTAGATGATTATACTGTAGTGGCTAGGGGTCTGTTTAACAGTGTTGTACTACACAGATCGTTGAATTTACGTGATGCTCCATCCACAGACGTGGCTTCATACATATCCTATGTACACTATCAGAAATTGTGTCGTTCTCCAGGGTGTTGGCTGGTGATGGTGGTGTTCTTGACATCACTCTAAGAGATGGTAGTTTAACATCTGATGTTAATACTGTGTTGTCTTTAAGAGATGGTTACAGTGTAGACAGATTTTCAGATGCTATTGAAAGGATTATGCAGAGTAACAAAAGCATTAAAATGGACGATAGTTTGGTGTTGATTGTCTCGATAGCCATGAGTAAAAATGGTGGTGTTCGTCACAATCAGGTGATTGATAGGAACAGACAAACATCTGATATAACTTGTATTTTGAATTTGTATTGCTTCTTTCCTAAACCCACATAACACATTAGAAATTATAGCTGAACAGATACAGACAAACGCTGGCTACACACACAACCATGGAGTCGGGTTTAATGACATTGGTCACTCTTAATATAAGTTTGATGTTAAAATAGTCGTTTTCCACAAGAGTAGTTCGGGTGATTTAGAGAAGTACCAAACTAATTACAAGCCACATACCAACACTGAGTTTCTGTACCTCCATGATGGTCATTATTACTTGATAAAAAATTGTGAAGGCATTCATGGATGTGCCGTATGTTTGTGAGTTTTGTTATAAGGGTCACACCAATGCCAGAGATCACAGCTGTAAAAAAAGATGTGTTGTGTCACAAGTACCCCAGACTTGTATACAAATATTGTGATTAGGGATGGGACGTTCGATACCGAAGCTTCGAAGCTTGTGTCACTTTTCCAACACTTGCTAATTCGACACCGTGTACCGAAGCTTGTATTGAGTCAGTTACTCTCACGTGACTATGACGTTTGAAGCTTCGAAAATGTCAATGAACCACCGGAAATGGGCATGACTGGTTCAAAGTTTCGGCACTATCCCATATCTTACTGACTATTTAAGAGACAGTAAAATCCTGAGTGCCTTTTCTGTATCTAGAAATAGGGTAAGTACTAAATATAATGCATCTTATTTTGTTATTTTACATAAACCATAAAGAGTGTTGTGTTATTCTAATTAAATGACATATTTTTTTAAAGGTGCGATGTCGGCTGTGTTCCCAGGAGCTGTCATTTAATAAAAACACATCCTCAATGCTGAGACACCTTCATGCAAAACATGAGAGCACATCAGCACCACATACTGGTGGCAATATTGAGAGCTCACAGTTTGGTATATTTTATTGGTCATATGTCATTACTTTATAATCTTCCAATCAGTTTAAACACATACATTCAATGTTGTTTCTGTCACCTTTACAAAATAAATTCTCATGAAATAAAATCATTGCTAAAGTAAATGTGAGTAGGTCATGCAGTTTTTTAATGCAATTTATCTAAATGCAAAAGTTTATGTATGTTGGCCTTATTTCAATGTTCTTATACAGTGTCTAGACAACAACAGCTGGATGAAGCCTTACTGGACATGATCATTTTTTATTCCCAGCCACTGTCAGTTGTGGAAAATGATGGTTTTAATACTTTTATCAAGCTTTTGGACCCCACATACACCATTCCAAGCAGGAAAGCTTTGAAAGAAAAACTGGATCAAAAATACAAGATTACCAAAGAAAATGCAATAGCTGAGATAGGGACAGTGTCAGCTCCATAAACATGGATGCTTACCTTGCTATGACATGTCACTTCATTAGAGATGAGGCCAAGCTGTCAACTATTCTTTTAGGGGTAACAAAATTTCCCAAAACCCACACAGCAGCTTACATTGCTGAAGCAAAAGGATCCCTAATGATTGAATGGGGAATAAGGTCAACAGTAAAAAGCCTGGTCACTGACTGTGCAGCTAACATGATTGCCTGTGCAACACAGTTAAATCTGCGCCACATTACCTGTTTTGCCCATGTTCTGAATTTAATTGTGAAGAAGTCTCTTGCACAAACTCCAGAACTTGAAGACATTCGCAATAGAGCAAGGAGAATTGTAGGGCATTTTAAATCAAGCACTACAGCTAAAGAAAAATTGTGTGAGATTCAGGAGCAAATGGGCAGGCCAAAACTCAAGCTCATTCAGGAGGTAGACACTCGATGGAACAGTACTTATAACATGCTTCAAAGACTTTATAATCAACGGGAACCACTGGCAGCAGCTCTCACCAGTCTAAATACTGATCTTGTGACTTTTTCATCAGAAAAATATGAAACAATCAATCAGTGTATCCAAGTACTCTGGCCACTGCATCAAGCAAGCTACAGTGGAATTATCTGAAGAGAAAAGGGTCTCTGGCTCTAAAGTAATTCCTCTAGTGAAGATGCCAAAACACCATAGTGTCACACAATGTGTGGCAATAAAATTTTCTGTCATCGAGAACACGACTGCCCTGTCTTTAGCCACATTGTTGGACCCTAGATACAAGGAACTAGGTTTCTGTAATGTAAGCAATGCTCATGCGGCAGTGGAAAGGCTAACCAGAGAATGTGCCAGCTACATTGTGCCTGCAATGTTACAGGAATCTGTCCAAACAGTGCCGCCACCACCAAACGCCCCAGACATGCTGCAGGATAGAAATCTTTGGGGCCTGCTTGATAGTCACGTAGATGCAGAGCAGCGAGCTCCCAGTGCAACTGCAAGTGCTATTGTAGAGGTGCAGAGGTAGAGTATATGTATTGCTGATTATCTGCTGCTGAAATACAATACTGTATTTTCCTACTCTTAATGTAGGTATTTAAGAGATGCACACAAGGTCAGAGGATTATCTGAGGTACTAGGCTATCCACATCTTTTTCAGGTTGCTGTACAATATCTCTGCACCCCAGCCTCGTCTGTGCCATGTGAGAGAGTTTTCTCAAAGGCTGGTGAAATAGTGAACCAAAGAAGAAACAGGCATAAAACCCAACACTGTGGATAAACTTTTATTCCTAAATAAAAATTTGTCTGCATAACTGTTCACTTGGGCTTACTTGCTCCTCTTCTGTTTTATATTCTGTTCCTAGTTAACCACAAGCACAATCCCTTAAATTCCACAGTCACTATACCCAAGCAAAATGTTTCATCAGATCATATTTTCAAACTTTGTAAACTGTTTTCATATTCCCTATATAATCATGGTTACATGATTCACAGATGAGTGGTTACTTTGTTGCTAATGTATGACTTATATTTATTTTCCATTGGCCTTATACATTCTATAATCAATAATGACAACATTCAAGGATTTGTTGCAGCACTTGAATAATTGAACATGATTTTCAGCGAATCGGAACAGACACTAGTTGAACTGTAAAATCACACACAGGGTTAACACACTTCACAGTGTTGAGCTGCAGGTTGCAATCATTTCTTCTAGCCACCAGATGTCACTCTTCTCTGATGTTGGATTTCAATGCATCGAATCTTTTTCGGCACAATCAGGAAGAAGTGCCTAAAGCTTGGTGAAAGGTGAAGTTCAATCCTATTGGTTGGGTATGAAGGTGTGCACCAATCACTGCAGGAGTTACCACCTCCAGACCCGCCCCCAATCCCAACCAAAGCCAGCAGCTCTGTTCAAAATGTCCTACTGCCCCAGTATATACTGCATACTAATCCTATAGTAGTGTGTACTATAGTATGCAGTATGATTAAACTGAACCATCTTCTGGTTTACTGCTTCATCTTGGAACTTGCTGTCAGTTCAATTCTCTTTTAAGAGTTCTTCTAAACTCAAGTCCTCTCAGTGTTGGAACATCTTTAATTAACATGAGCTAAATAAATAATAAAAGGTTTTTCCTTCCTCATGCTTGATTCAGCATAATGTTTAATATTTCATTATAGAAGCTGTATGGTGGTGCAGCTAGTATTGAGGAGACCTGGGTTCAATTCCCACCTCTTGATGGTGGTACTTTAATCAGTTTGGAATGATCTGTTAATATTTAGCTTCCATTGTGTACTTGGACATTCTCCCCACCATCTGCAGGGGCGTCGTAGTGGGGTGAAAAGTGGGACTGCGTTACCAAGGCCCCAAGTCGGGGGAGGGCCCTTGAGGAGTCTAGAAGGAGTCTGGACTGGGTTGAAGGGGGCCCATGGGCACTACTTGTGCCTAGGGCCCAGAATTTGGTGCTACGCCACTGACCATCTGCAATACAAAAAATGGATTGGCTGCTCTAAAATGCATCCTCCTGGGACTAAATACCTAAGTAAATGTGTCTGTGGTCTATACCAGCTTTACACCACTGTGACCCTGATCAGGATGAAGTGGTTGTTATTATGTTAATAATAATAAAGCTTGTATTTAGGAGAAGTAGTGAGTGAGTGAGGTGTTTCCTGTACAGAGTGAATGATTGTACTGTATCACATCCTCCCCCTCAGCACCTGCAGTCGGTCCCAGCTGCAGCAGTGCAGTTACTGTACACTTCCACTCACCCAGGTTTTTGTACCACCATATAACACTGTGTGAAGACACCACTACCACTGATCTCATGGTAACTCTGACAGTAATAATCTCCTGCATCTCCAGTCTCAATTCTACTGATGGCCAGAGTGAAGTCAGATCCAGATCCACTGCCACTGAAACGATCTGGAATACCTGATTCACTGATGTCAGCACGATAGATCAGGAGTTTAGGAGCTTCTCCAGGTTTCTTTTGATACCAGGCTAAAAAATCATCATTATAAACATCAGAACTGGTTTTACAGCTGATGGTGACTGAAGCTCCTGGATCAACATGTTTTACTGCAGGACTCTGAGTCACAGTCACCTGACCTCTGGATCCTGAAAACAATAAGAAGAATAAAGACGTTCACTACATGAAGAACCATGTGGAGTTTGAGGTTCATCTAGTGGATCTTCTCCACATGGCAGAGCCTCCTCACCAGTAGAACATAAAGCATCGTGTTACCTTGAGTGCAGAGAGCCAGTGTGCAGATGAAGATGGAGATGAAGGTCATGGTTGATGTGGGTGAAGATGCTGGTCAGCAGCTCTCAGTCATGAAGTGTTAAACTCACAGAGCTTTAAACACTGACAGAGCACTGAAGCATGTAGTGTGTGTGTGTGTGTGTGTGTGTGTGTGTGTGTGTGTGTGTGTGTGTGTGTGTGTGTGTAGAATCACTGGAGTGGAACAGTGTGAATGTGTCACTCAGAGATACAATACTGCCACCTTATGGTGAAAGAACAATCAGCTGCTACATATGGAAGTATCTCCTGTACTGTCTCTTATTCTCCCTTTATTTACTATAGTAATTGTGACCTGCACTCATGTACTCAGTATTTAGGAGGGGTGTCCACATAATTTAAAATACTCCATATGATCTAAATAAAGACAGATGATAGTTTGATATAAAAGTTGTAATAAATGATCAGAAAGAGTTACAAGGTTTAGCTGAACTGAGCTGGAACTGAGATGCTGGTCTGTGGAACAAACAGACCATTTTAACCATCAACAGCAGAAACTGGAACCAGTCAGTATTTCATCTTAAATATTCTGTAGAATCCTCATGATCATCTGATCATCAGCTCTCATTTTATATTGGTGAGAACTGGTTATGTTTAAAACCACATCAAATGATGATCAGCTTTTATTTTCAGAGTACAGAGAGTGTAGATGAAGATCCTCCTCCTCCTCATATCCACTATTAGGTGAATCTACTATATGTTCACATTGTAGGTATACTGTTACTGACTGTAGCTCATCTGTAATTCTGCACAGTGTTACGTGTTCAGTGATTTATGGGGTAGAAAGGAATCGATTCAATCATGAAACGACCAATCAGGAGATTTGATCTAAGTGATGAATCGTTCTCAGCACATTTTATTGTTTGTATGAACTGATACTTGAATTGATCAGACCGAACACTATATGACCAAAAGTATGTGGACACCCCTCCTAATTATTAGGTTCAAGTGTTTCAGCCACACTCATTGCAAACTGGTGTATAAAAACAGTTATATAAATGATATGCTTATAGCTTTGTGACAACAGTTTAGGGAAGGCTCCTTCCTGTTTCAGCATGACTATGTCCCTGTGCACAAAGCAAGGTCCATAAAGACGTGATATGACAAGGAACTCCAGTGTCCTGATCTAAACCCTATTGAACATCTTTGGACTGAATTGAAACATCAATTGTGAGGCAGGTTTTCATGTCCAGCATCAGAAACTAACATCTTGTGTAAAGTAGGTGGAGGGTTTTTTGAGAACATGGATTTGGACTGGGGTGTCCACATACTTTTGGCCCTATAGTGTATTTTACATTCACTTTAATCACATCTATCTGAATGTCCATAACATGTCATGATGGTTTCATTCATATCATCTCTTCTAGCACTGCTGCTTCATCTCAAACCTTCATTCTACTAGTGAGATGTTCCATGTGCTGATGAGAATCCCTGTTCCACAGTGAGGAGAACACCACAAAGAGAGGAACATGCTCAGTACTGTAGTGCTTTGTAGAGGATGATGTTTAGTGGAGTGCAGCTTTAGCAGCTCTGCAGATGTTCTCAGATCAGTGTGTGTTTCAGAGAACTTCCTCTACAGCTGAGGGAGGTTTTTGTACCAGTAAATAACACTGTGTGAGTGGATAGCTATAATACTGCTGACAGTAATAATCTCCTGTATCTTCAGCCTGGACTCCAGTGATTTTTAGAGTAAATTCTGTACCAGATCCACTTCCACTAAAACGTCCAGGAATCCCAGACTGAAGATTAGTTGCAGCATAGATCAGGAGTTTAGGAGCTTCTCCAGGTTTCAGCTGGTACCAGTCATGTTCAGTGCCAATGCCCTGACTGGCTCTGCAGTTGATGGTAACAGTTTGTCCTGGAGAAACCGAGTGAGATCCTGGAGTCTGAGTCATGATGATTTCTCCAAACGACTCTAAAGAGAAGAAGAGAGAAAAGTTGAAGGTGATAAAGAGACGGTGATGGTGAGCGCTGATGTTGGAGGACTGATATGAAGATAGTAAATAAACAGTGAATCTCACGTTGAGTGAGGAGGCCGAGTGTATTCAGCAGTAGAATCAGAACCTTCATCATTGTGCTGCGTCTCAGTGACTCTGAAAGTCCTGAACCCAGTCTGATCAGAACTACAGCTCTTATAGTGTGTGTGTGTGTGTGTGTGTGTGTGTGTGTGTGTGTGTGTGTGTGTGGAATCACTGGAGTGGAACAGAGGTTTTTGTACGACGGCTTCATTGGAATGTATCACTGTGCGACACTTTTGGTGGAGGAACCAAACTCATTGTAAAAAGTAAGTAGTTTTATTTCTTTTAAATTAAAAACATTTTTAATTATTAATTACAATAACTATACAGTAACTGTAATATTTAGTAATTGTGTTTGTCTATTGATGACTGAATATTAAAGACTGAATAAATGTGCAGGTGTTTTTGATGGTAAATATAAAGCTGGTCTCTGGTTGATGAAGTTTGGTGTAAACTAGTATGTGTGACTGGTGCTGATGTAAAAAGTGTGTTTGTGCTAAACAATGAATATTTCTGTAATTAGCTACAGTCATGTGAAAAAGTTATGACACCCTCTGTCCTAATAGCTGGTATTTCTTCCTTTGGCTGAAATAACCTCAGTTAGACGTTTCCTATAACCATCTACCGACATCGACTGGGAGAAATTTTTTTCTCTACTCCATGCAGAATTTCTTCAGCTGTGTGAGGTTTGAGGGGTTTCTTGCATGCACAGCCCATTTTAAATCACCCCACAGCATCTCGATAGGATTAAGATCTGAGCTTTAACTCGACCATTCCAGAACTCTCCATTTCTTTCTTTTGATTCATTTCTGGTGAATTTACTGGAATGTTTTGAGTTGTTGTCATGTTGCATGGTCCACCTCCACTTCAGCTTCAGTTTTTGGACAGATGGTCTTACATTTTCCTCAAGCACCCTCTGATACATAATTCATTGTGGATTATATAATGGAGAGCTTGACAGACCCTGCTGCTGCTGCCCCAAACCATGACATCTCCACCTCCATACTTCACAGTTGGTATGAGGTTCTTGTGCTCAAATGCTGTGTTTGGTTTGCACCCAACATGTCTTCTAAAGGCCTCAGAGAGCTCTTTAGATCTCGCCATAGTGATACCACTCACTTCAACAATCAAGAGCAAACCAAACTAATGTCTGAGCTTTAAATAAAACTCCAGTGTTCACTAACAATGGTTTAATCATTACAGCTGATGTGGTGACCTGATTCTAATTTTGGACATTTAAGTAGTAATAAATGTGGGGGTGTCCTAACTCTTTCCTCACAATAATATTTGTTCATTATATTTTACAGCTTGTGTTTAAAATTATTTTTTCAGTTTTATTTGTTTAATGATATGAGCTCCATCTTTTAGTACTGTTCAAATTAAGCTCAAATATCCATTTGGGGTGTCCTAACTTTTTCACATGACTGTACATCTGGATGTGCTGCAGTCAGTTGTGTTGAATGCTAAAGTAATAAGAGTTGATATTGAAAATGTGCTAACAGAGGCTTGCAGATGTTTCTACTGAACTGCAGTGATGTGAGAACAGTGTGCAGCAGCACTGCATTGATGATTGAACACAGATGAAGGTTTCCAGTCTGGATGCTTAATAAGCAGTAAGGAGGAAATGATGTGGAAACGTTTCTAAATGGGACTTTTTGTTCTGTTTCTCCTGTACAGCCGGTCCCACGGTGAAGCCGTCCGTGTCTCTGCTCCCTCCCTCCTCTCTGCAGCTGTCTGAGGGATCGGCCTCGCTGCTCTGCCTGCTGTCTGGTTACTCTCCACAGGGGGCGCTGGTGAGCTGGACGGTGGACGGCAGAGTGCTGCAGGATGGGGTGGTGACCGGAGCAGAAGAACTGAAAGGGGGCAGTTGGAGGCGTGGCAGCACCCTGACCCTCAGCAAAGCACAGTGGGAAAAGGGGGAGGAGTTTGGCTGTAAGGTCTCTCACGGTGGTGTCGATCATCCCGTCGTATTCAGAAAGAACCAGTGTGAAGGCTAGCAGCTCCCAGATAGAACTGAACATGGAGACACTTCCACATGCTTCTACAATGGAGTTTCAGTTCTACACAATGCTGCATTTCTGTCTTTCCTCTGTTCAGTGTCCTGTTGCTCTTCCTGTAGTTTTGCTGTGCTGAAATAAAGCTTGATTTTGGACATTGTCTGGTCTTTTCTTCTAGTTCATCATCATGATGAGTGTTAGGAGAGAAGATCTTTAGCTGGAGATTCAGTGCTGTGTGTTGTGCTTCAGTGAGTTTGGATGAAGGAAGTTGAACATCTGGTGAAAGTGCTGCTCTATTCTGGGAGAAAGCAGATCACTCAGCCGTCTTCATGCAAATCTCACTTTCACCCCCCAAGTCTTTGATCTTTATTCATTTTTGTCTGGTTTTATTAGAATGATCTTTGAATTTTACTTATAGATGTAATACTGTCACCTTGTGGTCATAGAACTTCCAGCTAAATCACGTGGAAGATTTACATGAAGAAAAACTAAAAATATAGTTGACCAAAAGTATGTGAACACCTGATCATGACCTTGCAGGACAATGTATTTTAAAACCACAGTCATCAATATAGAAAGGGAATAACAGTCTCCACTCTTCTGGAAAGGTTTTCCACAAAAAGAGTTTAATTTTTAACATTTCTGTCAAATCAGCTAAAAGACATTTGTCAGGTACTGATGTTCAACAAGAACTGATTTATTTCATAAAGGTTTAGTGTGGTTAAACATTGTCAGAAGTATGTAGACACCTCCATATACATTTGTTGTACATCAATTCTGAAGATTCAGGCATTAACTCAAAATGTCTCCCACACACCCATCACAGCAGAGATGTTCACAAGTTACAAAATACAGTCAAGTCACAAGTCAATATAACAGACAAAGCATATATAGTAAATGTGTGTTTTTAATGTGAACATATACTGTACGTATATTAGTTGTTTATTTTTTATGCTACATCAGTTGAAATTTGAATATTTTTTACAAATCCATCAGATTATTTTTAACACATCTGATGCATCTAAAACAGTTTTAAGGACTGAACATCTAGAGGTAAACAATAAGGTGAACAATAAACGAGATGTTATCAACAATTCCCAGAATAACGGTCTGGGAGCAGAGCAATATAGAATCTTATTCCTTGTCCTCATTATTGATTCCTGAAAGCTTATTGTTCTGTTTTGAGATTGTTTTCAGTTAAGTTTAGATTTTTCTTGATACTAGTTTTGTTCTAGCAACACAACACTATATTACCAAAAATATGTGAACACCCCTTCTAGTTATTTCCTAGTTCAGGTGTCAGCAACATACACGGCTAAGAAAAAGGTATTTTCCCTCTCCCCAATTTCTTCTCTTTCCTTTTTTTTTGCAAATTTGTGTAATAAGATACAACAATAGTAAACACAAAATGCAGATTCTAAATGATCATTTTATTTAATGAAGATAAAGATTTATTCAAGACCTATAATCACTGTGTGAACAAGTAACTGCCCCCTTTGCTACTAAATAAACCAGTTTTCAGTTGTCAACTGGGTTTAATTTTTTTAGCCACACTCAGACACGTTTACTGCCAGACCTGTTTAATCTAAACATGACTTAACTAGAACCTTTGTGTGAAGCAGGGTAGAAGGTCTCAAACACAGGATGATGTAACATTTTAAAGATCTTCAAATACAGATCTGAAACAAAATCATAAAAATTAATCTTCTTCTTTTCCTTGGCCTTTGTCCAGGTCGGTTGCGGGGTCGGCTCTCGGCGGATCACGATCCGCGCATCGATTTGGCACAATTTTTACGCCGGATGCCCTTCCTGACACGACCCTCCCTATTTTTATCCGGGCTTGGGACCGGCACTACAATGCACTGGTTTTGTGCATCTAGCAGCTAGGTATCTATAGGACAATTCAGTGTTTCCAATTAGCCTGGTGGCATGTTTTTTGGACTGTGGGAGGAAACCGGAGCACCCGGAGGAAACCCACGCGGACACGGGGAGAACATGCAAACTCCGCACAGAACGGACCCGGACCACCCCACCTGGGGATCGAAACCAGGACCTTCTTGTTGTGAGGCAACAGTGCTACCCACTAAGCCACCGTGCCGCCCTAAAATCATAAAAATTAATAAGGTCTGGAAAAAGGACTCCAGTTAACCAGAGTGAGAGCCATTATCCAAAAAAATTATGGAACAGTGGTGAACCTCTTTTTTTAACCATACAACTGGACAACAAATCGGACAAACAAAACTTTTTACATTGCATATGTGGTTCCTTAAGACCAATGAATCCACTGAAATCTAATCTTAGATTCTTCCTGTCTGTGTCAGAATTGGTGTTAGTGGTCACAGTACAATGTGCTTCATTCTAGAAGTTTGATGCTTGGGTGTGATATGTGGGAGGTAACATAGAAATGGTTGGTTCGGACACAGTGGCCTCTCTCTCTCTCTGTGTTTTGTTTCTAAAAGTGTATTTTGTTTCTAAAGTGTGTTTTATGCCTACGCATGCAAGGGTACAGTGCTATGACGATGTCACTCACAAGATTCTGCCATTCTGGATAAGCCATTCTGGATAAACACTGTTCTCCACTGGCGGAGTTTATTATTATAAAGTGCCGACCCTTCTATCTTCCGAGGGAGTTTGCATCAATTCTGCTCGTCGCTGTTTACATCCCTCCCATGGCAAAAACAGAAGAAAAAAAAATCAGAAGCGAGGCAATAAATGAACTCTACCAAGCCATCAGTAAACAACAAATATCGCACCCAGACAGATTCCTCATTGCCAAGCATATTTTTGAATTAGAGCAGGCCACTATTACGCATGTCCTGATTGATGGACCACAGGCCACAGAGGTGACCCCTATCAACAACATCCTTAACCCTTTGATGCACAACCTGGGTCAAAAGTGACCCAACTGAATTTTTATTTTCTACATCTTTGTAATAAATTTATTTCGTCATTCAAGCTTCCATGAATTCCTCAATTAACTTGTTTTTGATCATCACAAATCCTTATTTCAGTTTTATATTTTTTACTTTATTAATAAAAATCATTTTTGTATCACTACCCTTCTAATGCACAACATGGGTCAAAAATGACCCTTATGTATTTACTATGGAATTTGACAGAAACTACTGACATTTGTAAGTGTTTGTAGTCAAAAACATATTTACTGATCTTTTGAAAGACAACCAAAGATTAGGCTCTTGAATCTTGAATATGTCCAATACTATTTGCTTGCTAGCTGTTTACATATTCTAGTATAGATAGCTTTTATTAGCTAAAACAGCAAATACATGAATAACTGACAAATGTGCATATGAAAATATTATTGAATGGATGAATATGGGTCATTTTTGACCCATGTTGTGCATTAGAAGGGGTTTGCTTAGCTTGTGCATCAAAGGGTTAAAGAGATAGCCTCAGAGCCTTGAACACCCAGCCAATTTCTCCTTCATTCCTGGTCAATCTCTAACACACCCTAGTCCCACCATGGTTGCTAGGATTATGCACTCACTGGTGCGATCACCTACATTTACATTAAATGCACCCAGAGGCTGCAGACAGAGTTAGGTAACTGCTCTGAACGGTCTGATTTGTTAGAGAAAAAAAAAAAAAAAACGAGAGCGAGACCATCCAGTTAACTCTACTGAAGAGGAGGAAGAAAATGGGACCCCTGTTCTCATAGAGCTACAGGAGTAGGTGATCCTAACAGTACCACACTCACATTTAGGCCTAGATTCATAACTCATACCACTACTCATCAGAACCAAGCCATTGATGTGAGCATAAAAATGTATCTACTAACCACTTGACATCCACAGTTGTTCCACCTGCATACAGTCCGACCCTGTTCTGTGGGTGGAGCATCGAACCAAGTGGGAGCGATTAAAAACTTCAACGCTTCATCTAAAGCCAAGTATATTTTCTCTGTTATTATGGCTCCTGTAGGTGCTCTGTACCCTTGTGTTGAGTGTGGTATGTTAGTTAGTGATAATTTTACATGTGATAAGTGAAGAGTAGTAGTTAGTCTGACGGAGAAGATTTCAGAGTTAGAGGGGCGCATTCAGGCTTTAGAACAGACTAGTATTAGTGAGAAGTGCTTAGATACAGCTGTAACAGTCCCGAATGCCAGTAGTTCAGGTGTAGAGCTCCAGACTCCAGGTGTAGAGCATTAGAGCCCTCACAGACTGATGGACATCTCGGCGACATCGTCGTAGAGCTAAGCACCAAACTTTTCAGGTCCATGTGTCCAACAGGTTTTCCCCACTTAGCGACACACCTGCTGAGAAGCCCATTAATGTAAGTGCTCTGGTTATAGAGGACTCTCAGCTCCAACATGTGCATACTGTTACCCCCATAGTGACACCAGCAACCATAGTCACCTGTATTCCAGGGGCCAGGGTGCCCAACATCACAGCAAATCTAAAAGTGCTGGCTAATGCTAATCGTAGATTATCTAAGATTGTTATCCACATCAGCACTGATGATGTTCGTTTATGGCAGTCTGAGGTTACTAAGAATAATGTTAAAGAGGTGTGTGAGTTAGCTAGGTCGATGTCCGAGGCAGTAGTGTGCTCTGGCCCCTTCCACACCTCTGGTCCTCCTGGTATTTTCCAAATTATCAACTAAAAAAGGCTTTAATTGTTAAAAACTTTAATATTCATTATTAAAATGATCACGTTCCACGTTCACTTCTTTTTTTTAAAAACAATTTTCATATATTTCAGTCTTGTGGTCTGGTGGAGATACAAAGAATGCTATCCATGTTTTGGGTCAGCATGAGCTTCAGTTTGGGGTTTTCCTGGGCAGACCTTCAAGTGGGTGGCGGAAAATGCTCTTGGCTATGCCGGATACCTTATTGCTGCCAATCTTCTGGGAGAAAAGATTCCAGAAACCATCCAAAAAACAAGAGGGCTTTCTGGATATATATAGAGCACTTTTCTGAGGGCTGATATGCTGTCCGGATCAAGCTGGAGAACATGGCCATGCAACCAGTCACCCAGCCCTCCACCAGCACTCAAGCTGCCACCCAGTCATCCACCAGCCCTCCACCAGCACTCAAGCTGCCACCCAGTCATCCACCAGCCCTCAAGCTGCCACCCAGCCCTCCACCAGCACTCAAGCTGCCACCCAGTCATCCACCAGCCCTCAAGCTGCCACCCAGCCCTCCACCAGCACTCAAGCTGCCACCCAGTCCTCCACCAGCACTCAAGCTACCACCCAGTCCTCCACCAGCACTCAAGCTACCACCCCCCAGTGCTCCACCAGCCCTCAAGCTGCCACCCAGTCATCCACCAGCCCTCAAGCTGCCACCCAGCCCTCCACCAGCACTCAAGCTGCCACCCAGTCCTCCACCAGCACTCAAGCTACCACCCAGTCCTCCACCAGCACTCAAGCTACCACCCCCCAGTCCTCCACCAGCACTCAAGCTACCACCCAGTCCTCCACCAGCACTCAAGCTACCACCCCCCAGTCCTCCACCAGCCCTCAAGCTGCCACCCAGCCCTATGCAACTTCCACCTGTTTCCTCCCTGCATTCGCTGCTGGTTGTGAAAAGTAGCAGTGTGACAAACATCGAGAAGCACTGATGTTTTCCATTTGTGTACACTTCTGCTCTTGGTTAAGGTTGGCTTCTTGTTTAAGTTTACCTTCTGTTTTAACCTCTGCCGGTAAGAACTTTAGCAGTTCTGACATACCAAACTCACTTCAGCATGTTTTACTCAGTTATTCCTGTGCTCATATCTTACAGGCCTTACAGACATCACAAGTCACATCATAGGAACAGTAATGCCAGTAACCTCATCTACCCCCAACTGTTGCAGCAATTTTAAACAGCGGTGGTAGGTGGGCTCTGGAACTGTCAATCAGCTGTTCAAAAAGCTGACTTCATCTCAGCTTTTGCACTTTCTCATGTCATCGACTTCCTGGCACTGACAGACATGGATCACCACCGAGAACTCAGCTACACCAGCAGCCTTATCCTCTGCCTACACCTTCTCTCATACACCGAGAGGATCTGGTAGGGGTGGTGGTACAGGTTTGCTCTTGACCAGGAAATAGCACTTTACTCCTGTTAACCTTTCTCATCTTAATATTTCATCCTTTGAATTTCATGCTGTTACTCTTACCTTCCTATGGTCCATGGTCTGCATGCGTACAAGGTGTGCTACAAAACTAAAAAAAGACAACCTACACAGAAATGGTTCCATGTAGATCAACTAAAAGCATATGGGAACTAACAGGACACCTAAGGAAATTGCTTGTGATCAATTGTTCTCTTCCAGTTCTGGCGCCGCTCTAGTGGCAGCCAGTTGCAGCAGTTTGTCTTCCATGTGTGCTTTTTTACAGTTTTTTCTATTTTATTTACTACATTATTTAAGTTTTTTAACCTCTTATCTTTACTTTTCAATTTAAGTTAATTATGGCCAACACCCTCGTGTTTTTTCTGCTGCTTTGGGGATTTCTATTTGCATTCACGTCGGGTGAACTCGCGCGTCATGGATAAAATAGTTTACACCAGAGAACAGCTGTTAGCACGCAGCAACACCGCTGCTATCCCGGAGAAGTTTTCTGAGATTCCACGGGACCTGAGGAGACGGAGACGGGGGAAACGCGCCGATGCTGAGCATCGCACCAGCAAAAGACACTATAAACCTGTTTTTCCATTGGTCATTATGGGGAAGATCTTTACCTAATAGAATGGACAGCGTTGACTCGGCACCAGCGGGAATACCGTGAGTGTAGCCTGATGCTGTTTACGGAGACATGGCTAACCGAACTAACACCGGATGCAAACGTTTCTCTAGACAGCGTTCAGATTCGGCGAGCGGACAGGACATAAGACAGTGGTAAGTGGAAAGGAGGGGGGCTGGCTTTAAAGATCAAATCTGCAGTATGGATATTGAACTGTTAGCCGTTAGCATGAGGCCATATTATTTGCGCATGTTATCGCGATAACTGTCTACATTCCCCCTCTGTTGACACGAATTTTTCTAACAACAAACCCTGGGTTACTCCGGATCTTAAGGCTCTTCTAAATAAGAAAAAGAGGGCGTTTAGATCAGGAAATAAGGAGGAAATGAGAAGTGTACAGAAGGAGCTGAAAAAGAAGATCAGGGAAGGCAAAGATGGCTACAGGAAGAGGATGGAGGACCAGCTGCAGCAGAATAATGTGAGTGGAGTCTGGAGGGGCCTAAGAACAATTTCGGGACTTAAGGAATCCAACAGACAGTCTGTAGGAGACTTACAGTGGGCAAACGACCTTAACATATTCTTTAACAGATTTGATCAGGCACTTTGTGCAATACATTTTAATAACTGTGCAATATTTGGTTAACTTCCTTCATAAATACTGTTTATATTTTTGTAATTTTTTAATATGTGTACATACGTGTAAACACTTCTTGAAATTCTTGAAAGCTACTGTAGCACTACAAATTTCCCCCTGTGGGATAATAAAAGGCTATCTTATCTTATCTTAAGATCAGATGATGTTCATGCTGCAACTGCTTACTTTAAATCTTAACATTTCTTATATGGTTTAAATCTGGAGACTGAGAAGGTCATTTCAGGATAGTACAAGACTGATTTGTGATAACTGGACCAGTTCAGTAGGAAAGTTCAGTTTCACCACAGAAAGCAGAACATTTCTTCTCAAAATGCCCTGGTCCTTCTGTAAAGTTCCTACAGCAAGAATAAAATCCACTCCACATCCCTGATCCATCTCTGTGCTTGACTGTGCTTCATCATTTAACTGAAACATGTCATTTAAAGCAAAATCCTGATCTGCAGTTATTATTTTGTCTTTGTGATTGAATATATTTAATTGCAACTGTACATACACAGTGTAAAGCCAAGTGTGAATAAAGGCCTTTTAAAATATTAAAACAGGAGCTTCTTTACTAGCTCGTTCTTCATGAGCTTCTACTAGATCTGATTTCTTACAACTAAAACTTAATTTATTATTTTGTGTTATAATGTATAATCAGATCCTTTTTACCACCTGTTAAAATGTGTTTCTTTGTGGAAAAGCTCTTGTAATATCCACCTGAAATTCTCAAATATATTGACATCGTACAGAAATTATCATAAAGTGTCATAATTTGTTACTCTAAACTTCTTTGTTTAAAATTAAACACAGGCTTCAAAATGGCCTTCAGAACACTTATTTTAAATGCATACAATGTTCTAGTAAAACTAAATGGATGGACACTTTTACACCAGTCATAAATACTGAATTTCTCTGTTGTCAAATGAGCTTAGCTAGCATTACTAGCATTGCTGTTGTTAGCAGGTGTAGTGTGTTAGGAAGAAGAAGATTGTGTAATTATGCAACACTTATAACACAAATATGAAAGAATAGAGCTGATAATGTAAGATTTAGTTTTTAGCAGTTGTGCCTCAGCTTCAACACAACCAGTAAAACCAGTACACACAATAATGAAGCAAATGGTGGAGAACAAACTGAACCTCCTAATTTACTCTCATGAGATTTTAGGCTCAGAATAATCAGCACTAAATCTATAAAGATTCATGTTATTCACATCTGAACAAAACCTTCTAACTACTAACTCTGTAGAGACCAAAACTAACATCATAAACCAGCTTCTGAGAGAGAAAACAACAAAATCAAATTTTAAAACTAAATAACAATAAGTCAAATTCTTTTTCTCCTTTTATTATTTGTGTTTCTTATGTTTGTGGTTGTAACTTGTAGCTCCTCAATTCAGCAGCAAGTCACAAACCAACTGAAGCAAACAGCACATGGAGATAAAGTAGTTTCTACTAGATGAGCTCCAGCTGCTGATTGTTAGCTGTAATAAGGTGAAGTTCAATCCTATTGGTTGGGTATGAAGGTGTGCACCAATCAATGCAGGAGTTACCACCTCCAGACCCGCCCCCAATCCCAACCAAAGCCAGCAGCTCTGTTCAAAATGTCCTACTGCCCCAGTATATACTGCATACTAATCCTATAGTAGTGTGTACTATAGTATGCAGTATGATTAAACTGAACCAACTTCTGGTTTATTGCTTCATCTTGGAACTTGCTGTCAGTTCAATTCTCTTTTAAGAGTTCTTCTAAACTCAAGTCCTCTCAGTGTTGGAACATCTTTAATTAACATGAGCTAAATAAATAATAAAAGGTTTTGCCTTCCTCGTGCCTGTTTCAGCATAATGTTTAATATTTCATTATAGAAGCTGTATGGTGGTGCAGCTAGTTTTGTGGAGACATGGGTTCAATTCTCACCTCTTGATGGATGTACTTCTGCAATGCAAAATGTGGATTGGCTGTTGTGAAATGCATCCTCCTGGGACTAAATGAGCAAGTAATTGTGTCTGTGATCTATACCAGCTTTACACCACTGTGACCCTGATCAGGATGAAGTGGTTGTTATTATGTTAATAATAATAAAGATTATATTTAGGAGAAGTAGTGAGTGAGTGAGGTGTTTCCTGTACAGAGTGAATGATTGTACTGTATCACATCCTCCCCCTCAGCACCTGCAGTCGGTCCCAGCTGCAGCAGTGCAGTTACTGTACACTTCCACTCACCCAGGTTTTTGTACCACCATATAACACTGTGTGAAGACACCACTACCACTGATATAATAGTAACTCTGACAGTAATAATCTCCTGCATCTCCAGTCTCAAATCTACTGATGGTCAGAGTGAAGTCAGATCCAGATCCACTGCCACTGAAACGATCTGGAATACCTGATGCTCTTCTGTTAGTCCAGTAGATCAAGAGTTTAGGAGCTTCTCCAGGTTTCTGCTGATACCAGTGTAGCCAATCTCCATTACCATCTCGATAAACATTAGAACTTGTTTTACAGTTGATGGTGACTGAAGCTCCTGGATCAACATGTTTTACTGCAGGACTCTGAGTCACAGTCACCTGACCTCTGGATCCTAAAAACAATAAGAATAATAAAGACGTTCACTACATGAAGAACCATGTGGAGTTTGAAGTTCATCTAGTGGATCTTCTCCACATGGCAGAGCCTCCTCACCAGTAGAACATAAAGCATCGTGTTACCTTGAGTGCAGAGAGCCAGTGTGCAGATGAAGATGGAGATGAAGGTCATGGTTGATGTGGGTGAAGATGCTGGTCAGCAGCTCTCAGTCATGAAGTGTTAAACTCACAGAGCTTTAAACACTGACAGAGCACTGAAGCATGTAGTGTGTGTGTGTGTGTGTGTGTGTGTGTGTGTGTGTGTGTGTGTGTGTGTGTGTGTGTGTGTGTAATCACTGGAGTGGAACAGAGGTTTTTGTACGACGGCTTCATTGGAATGTATCACTGTGCTACACTTTTGGTGGAGGAACCAAACTCAGTTTTATTTCTTCTACATTAAAAACATTTTTATTTTTAATATCATTTATTAATCTTCATATAAAAAAAATAAAAAAAATATTAATAACAATAAATAAACAGCAACTGAATATTTAACCTTCAATAAATACTGTGGTACCTTGTAACTCGACGTCCCCTAAACTTGAAATCTTTGAAACTTGACGCCCTTCGTGGAGAAATTTGTACCTTTAAACTCGACTTTTGGCTTAAACTCGAACTGTGTGGGACTGTCGCTTTGTTCACATTAATGCTGTCCGTGATCATGATAATGCTTTGCTATCACTGCAAAAGGAAAGTGCACAATAAACAGCAGCACTGCGACCCAGATCAACCACAGAGCATCATAAAATCATAACCGCTGCTTACCTGAGCTTCTCTTCTTCAAATTGAGACCAAATCTACATCAGTGTGTTGTTACATCAGGAATTTAATCCACTTGTTTTTCTTCTTGGAGGCTTTTGGAGACCAACATGGACTCTTTTTACTTCTATAACTCCAGATCAGAATTAGTTAGAAGGTAAAATATAATATGGTGATTGTAAACAACATTTGCTACAGGAATAAATTGTTGGTAATGGAATATAATATTATAATATTATTTTTAATATATAATAAAATATTCACATAATGAAATATATGCAGTTCCACAGAACCATGAAACACATTAACAGGTTTCACAAACATCCTTATGGGGAAAATACCTTGAAACTCAGTGCCACACCCAGATCCAAATGGTGTTAAGATTTCACTGTATATACAATTACTAAATATTCAACCGTTACCAAATACTTAAAGTTTCTGAATATTAAAGATTGAATAAATGTGCAGGTGTTTTTGATAGTAAATATAAAGCTGGTCTCTGGTTGATGAAGTTTGGTGTAAACTGGTACGAGTGACTGGTGCTGATGTAAAATCCAGACGAATGCTGCTGTGTGTTTGTGCTAAACAATGAATATTTCTGTAATCAGCTACATCTGGATGTGCTGCAGTCAGTTGTGTTGAATGCTAAAGTAATAAGAGTTGATATTGAATCTGTGCTAACAGAAGCTTGCAGATGTTTCTACTGAACTGCAGTGATGTGAGAACAGTGTGCAGCAGCACTGCATTGATGATTGAACACAGATGAAGGTTTCCAGTCTGGATGCTTAATAAGCAGTAAGGAGGAAATGATGTGGAAACGTTTCTAAATGGGACTTTTTGTTCTGTTTCTCCTGTACAGCCGGTCCCACGGTGAAGCCGTCCGTGTCTCTGCTCCCTCCCTCCTCTCTGCAGCTGTCTGAGGGATCGGCCTCGCTGCTCTGCCTGCTGTCTGGTTACTCTCCACAGGGGGCGCTGGTGAGCTGGACGGTGGACGGCAGAGTGCTGCAGGATGGGGTGGTGACCGGAGCAGAAGAACTGAAAGGGGCCAGTTGGAGGCGTGGCAGCACCCTGAGCCTCAGCAAAGCACAGTGGGAAAAGGGGGAGGAGTTTGGCTGTAAGGTCTCTCACGGTGGCGTCGATCATCCCGTCGTATTCAGAAAGAACCAGTGTGAAGGCTAGCAGCTCCCAGATAGAACTGAACATGGAGACACTTCCACATGCTTCTACAATGGAGTTTCAGTTCGACACAATGCTGCATTTCTGTCTTTCCTCTGTTCAGTGTCCTGTTGCTCTTCCTGTAGTTTTGCTGTGCTGAAATAAAGCTTGATTTTGGACATTGTCTGGTCTTTTCTTCTAGTTCATCATCATGATGAGTGTTAGGAGAGAAGATCTTTAGCTGGAGATTCAGTGCTGTGTGTTGTGCTTCAGTGAGTTTGGATGAAGGAAGTTGAACATCTGGTGAAAGTGCTGCTCTATTCTGGGAGAAAGCAGATCACTCAGCCGTCTTCATGCAAATCTCACTTTCACCCCCATGTTCTCTCACTTTAGCTTCTACTCATTATAATTAGCTGATTTTGGTTGGTTGTTGGGGGGCTGGTTTCACTTCTGAAATTAATGCTGCACCCCTTTAGAAATGTGAATAAACACTTGTTGTTCTAACAGTCTGCCACCTATAAATAAATCATGAAGAACCATCACACACACACACACACACACACACACACACTCATGTACTTACTAATGAGTCACGTACTGATGTAACCATTGAGGTAACTTATGGAGAGGACGATGATCTACCTCATCATCAGTGTTCTAGTAGAAGCTGTACACATGGTTCAAGTCCATCAAAACATTAACATCATCACCTCTGGAATTTGGTTTCTAGTACACTGTAAAACATTTCAAGTCTCTCCAACTTAAAAATTCTTAGTGACTTGTTGCATCTAATTTTTTTAGTTGGCCTAATTTAAGTTCTGCTGACAACCATAGAATGTAGGACCAACTAAAAAAAATAAGTTGTGTCAATGAAATTCATCAAATACATCTTGTTGGTCCAACAATACATTTTCAATTCTGTCAACTACATTTGTTTAGTCCAGTTAATTATTAATTCGTATCAAAGTAAATGTAAAACATACTGAATAAGTGAACACTGCATAGCAAATGTAAATTCTTAACAAATACATTTTATTTGCATGTATCATATAAACAATAAATTTTTTTTAAACATTCAGCATTCACAAGCATCAAACAAATGACAAGTTATACATGTTATAGTGTGTAATTGAAACAATTTACATTAGAAAATGTAAGTAGAGCCTAAATGTAGTTTTTAAGGTGCAAGGGCAACTACAAATTACAAGTCAACTTAGCACCTAAATGTAATTGCTCATTTTTAAGGTGGAATAAAAACCAGTTTGGATGGTTTGGTGTCTTGAAGGCATTAGTGTAGTGGGGCAGGTTGTCCATTACTACTTCTTCTTCAATTACAACTGCAACATGGACTGCACTGGACAGTGATCTTGATAAAACAGCACTCTCCTTCACCACTTCAAGAATCCACGTTTTCATGTTCTTTGTGGTCCTGTAATGCTTCTGTATCCTCTGGAAAACATAATAATACCAGAGCCTCATTTATGTGTAAGAAATTGCATATTACCACAAGCACTGATATACTAATAAAATGGTACTTGTAGTACATCAGTCAGCACGTAAAAATCAAACTGAAGTAAGAAAGGTTTACTTAGATTCCCCAGAGAGTAACATATTATAGATAAAAATATCTATACACCAGGGTTTGTTAACCACGTTTATAAAAGTGAAGTCACCGTTTCACACACGTATGTGGATGCAGAAGCATCTGACAGCAGCATCCAGTTGCTTTAACGTTATTTACAATGCAGTAACTCAACAGACTTCCAAAATATTTTAGTAAAATGCAGAGTAACGGTCCAAGAGTCGGTTCACTAACAGTGTAAGAGTCGGTTCGCTAACAGTGTAAGAGTCGGTTCCTTAATAGACACGGCTAGTGGTGAAAAGTTCGTTTTATGGAACCGATTCTTTAATTTGACTCAGATGTTACAAGGCTGTACAGAGTTAACTGTAATAATAACAAAAACTATTTTATTTGAGGTATATTTTAAAAACCCCTGGATGTAACTGCTACCTGATTTAAGGTGGAACGGTGAAGTTCAGCAACATACTGCAGGTGCTCGATTTGAACAGCCCCAATGAATCATTTGAATCAGATGAAAAGAAATAAACAGTCAGACGAATCGATTCAGTAACTCTATCACTAGTTTGATACGGTGTTTTATCACAGTTTAACAGACTCTGTCTATAGTTATTTAATATTCAGCCCAAAGTAAAAGAAGTAGTGGTGGCATGTGGAGTTACGTTTAAAAACATATTAAAATGATGGAAACGTCCTCTGTGCAGCTTTCAGTTCATCAATTCAAAATCAAACAAACCACAGAGTTGTTCAGATTCGTTAAACCCTCCACATTAACGTGAATAAGATGTAATTATGTTAAGATACTGTTTGTTTGAAATCTTCCCGTTAATATAAAACGGTTGTTTGAAAGTCCTCTTCTCTCCATAAAAACTGGTGTGGACGTCTTGTCCCTCTGGAGCACATGAAGCAGAAGATTCCTCTTTCTCACTGTTGCTCACCCAAATCAGTTTTTTTATTGGACTTGAAATGTTGAGTGAAAACAGTTGTACTCGTTTACTGAACCTAACATTTTAAGTTGAAGAGTAAAACTACTACAGCTGACGGCACAACACATTTTTTGATTTTGGACCAACTATTTCCATAATTCATGTTGTGCCAACATCTATTTTTACATTCTCAGAACATAACCAAACAAGGATTTTTTTTTACAGTGTAGGAGTTTTGAGTTGAGTTAAGGTTTCATCATCACTGGAATCATCTGATGAGGATGGAACATCTTTTATTCTTTTTCTTCTTCGCTTCACAGGTCTCTCTACAGATGGGTCATCTAGTGTACGCATCTGTGTAAATGAGTAAGTGAAACATAGTTTTGCCCCCGATTCCATTTTTGTTATTACCTTTTGTGATTCTGGAACAATTTTTGGTAAGGGTGAGTACAGCAGATGCATAAGCTCATCTTCACTTTCATGAGGCCAAACATCTGACTCTTCTGCCCCAGAACCCTCATGTGACTCTTCCATGAGCCCTTCTCCTGCAGATCCTTCGTTTGCCAGAATCTGCTGGGTGTGGGTCTGCTCCTCACTCATTATGCTCGGATGACCACCGTTTACCCGCTGACCGCCGTTCTCCATTTGACCCTCCAGGTTTTGAACTTGCTCGTGCCCAAGGTGCTCCGTGCCTTCAGTGTCTCCATGGCCTGGGTCTTCTACTTCCAGAGAGTTCAGAACCTTTTCATTTTTTTCCTCGTGCACAACCTGTTGATGAACGGCTATTTGTTTGCTCAGGGACTTCAGCTCCATGGACAATGTGGAAAGGACCAACTTCATGACGGATTGGCTGATGCGAATGTGTCTGTCCGAGTCGTACTCTCGTACGTAGGTGAGAAATTTCTGAACGCTGAATATGTATTGCCTCTGTGTCGTTACTGATTTAGTCGCCTGGGTCTGAAACCACAGTTTCAGTCTTTCCTGATTTCCAATGAAGGACAAATCTCTACTGATGTGTTTCTTTCGATTCCACATAAAGTTTAAAAATTTGGTGACATGACTCCTTGACTGAGCGACATTATCTCTTTTCTTAGTGTCTGGTCTGCTTCCCTCATTAAATCTCTGGAACTTTGTCAGTACCACTTCAATTGCTGGCTCTTTCTTTGAAATGCCGTCCGAGTCGTTTGAGTCGCAGGCTGCACCCAATTGTTCTTGGAGTTGTGTCAAATTCTTGTGTGCAGGGGCAAGATTCAATGGTGACATGAGCTCCTCTGTTCTTTTGCTTCCAGGTTGCTGTGCAGAAGTTTTGAGTCGAGTTAAATGTTATATCTATTTTAAATTAAAATGATGTAAGGAATTAACAGCCCATGTCCTGTACCAGAACGTTGTCACTTTATTTTTCCAATATTGCAGATAACAAAGCACATATTTCAATTTCCAGCTGGATCATCAAAAAAATGATGCACTTTCTTTTAAAAAAAAATCTCTTCATCCATCTCTCTTTGTATGATCTTTAGAAGGGACACACGTTGTAAATTGTCATTCCCTTTTCTTTGCACTGTTTCAGAAGCCCTGGATCTGCACAGAGGACTTTGTTGATCGTGGCATGAGAGATGTACCCATTCCACATGCCCATGAAGTCAGTCCTGATTTTAGCCTTAAAGTGTTCATCATATTCAAATCGCCGCCGTTTGCACGAGGTCTTTTGCAAGGGTTAGGTCAGGGTCACGCAGCAGGGTTTTTCTGAGATTGTCATTACTGATACCACACACGAGTCTATCTATGATGAGCTCCTCTTGTAAAACACCAAAATTGCAGCTTTTAGCTTTGATTTTGAGATCACTGACATATGATTCAATGGACTCACCTGGTCTTTGAGACCTTGTGTTAAATTTGTGACGTTCCATTGTGACATTCGTTTGTGGGGCGCATATTTCACGGAATTTTCTCTTCAGACAGACAGGGTCTTCTCTGTTCTCTGCTGGAGTTATAACATTGCCGTTATCACCTTCTTCTCTCACCTCTGGTGCGTAAACAAACGAGCGTTCGCGTTCTATTGCTTCTGGGCCAGCGAGGTTGAGCAGGATGTACGCTTGTGTTCGTAGCGGTTTGTCTGCGTGTGCAGCTGCGATAAATATGTCATATTCCTGCTCGAAAATGCGCCAGTTTTCAGCGATATTCTCGTTAAATACGAGGGAGTCCGGTCTGCGAAACTCTCCTGCCATGCTGCGGTGTAAACTGTCAGTTTATTAGCACTCGTTACTCACGGCAAACTTTTTTTTTCTTTTCTTTTGGTCTTTATGACGCATTCGCTCTTCCTTTCGTTTTGTCCACTAACTTCTGACACCATGTCGAGTGCTATGAATTAAGAAATGACTCTTGTCTAACTGAAACAAAACTGATTTATTATGTGCAACATCAGCTTGCAGATATGCAGAACATGCGAGTGAGCCGGGTGCGTTCCAATCACATACACAGAGGCGGGAATAAGGGTACACACTTTAAAGTGCACTTAACTAGCAATATACTGTGTATATATAAATAGACAGTTGCTCTACAGATATGATGACATAACTAAAATGGTTTTTATTTAGCTACAATAACAGAATTTAGACTTAGCATGTATGCTAATATAATTCAGTGTGGTCAGTCATATTGAGAACATTAACATTTACCTCAGATATGATGGAAGATAACTAATAATGTTTTTTATTTAGCTACAATGACAGAATTTAGACTTAGCATTGTTAGGACTGGGCCTACACACCCCGCGGCCACTGGAGGGAGCCAGACCGCAGCTCAACCTGCGGGCTCCGATGTTCGCGCTGCTGGAGGCCGACCGACTCCCTCTGCGCCCACCAGGGGGAGCCAACTTCGCGAAATTCCGTCAGTTGCCACCAGAGGACATACAGCCCGTAACCTGCCCCGAGGGAGCAGAACTACAACTCCCAAAACACCCTCGGGCAATCAGCGTTCACGAGGAACACCTGGCTGAGCGTGTATTTAAGATAGCGCTCAGTCAGGCTTCCTCGTCACACCCTCCTTCGTGCTCTCTTGCACATTAGTTGTCAGGGATACAGGTAACGCAAGGTCTCATAGAGAGTTTGCGGTAGGCCCAGGGGCCGAGGTAATAAAAGCAATAAAGGGAAAGACTTAGTCAGTGTGTGACTCCTTTGCGTTCTCCTGATTTTACTAGGTGATATGCTTTTCTTTCTTCCCGTTTAATTGCGCCTCCTCCTCGACAAGAGGATCCGCAGTACTCTCTCTTTTTTCATTCCGCCTCGTTGCTAGAGGTAGATCCTTTAAACCTTTTGCCTCCCCGTCATTTAAACTGAAGCGGGGAGCTTCAAACTGTTTCCTGGCACTCTACTCGTTCCCTATGGGGATCGGAGTAATTTTCCTTTTTTTTTCGGCACGAGCAAACGGTGCAGTGCTCGGTAACTTTTTGGGTGGTCACGCCCACTCTCTGGAGAACTGAGATTAAAGTACAAAAGCACTCCACTAACCTCTCAGCTCCCGGGCGTGAATCCGCGCTTTTATTTTTGTTGAATGTTATTAATTCGGAGAAAAAAGAGATAGATAATATAACTAAAAGAGAGTAATCTAAGTTTCCCTCCTTTTTCCAATTCATCTTTTGTTTGAATGCGCAGAAAGGCGCTTCTTTTGTTTGCCCTTTATATCCCCAAACCGGCGGCATTGACACCAGTGGCGCTGTAGCTCTTCTGGTTAAGTCACTGTGTCATAACGCCCGAGGTTCCCGGTTCGAAACTCACTCGCTGCACAGCGCGAATAAGTGCAGTGCGTATAGTATATCATTTACTAGTGCATCAAGCGTGTACTTATCTCCAAAACAGTTTATTTATTTATTGGGGATTATTTCAGGGTCTTATTTTTACACGTGAACCGTCAGTGTTTTCAGTTTGTTATTTCTGTTGCTACACTCCGTTCAAAGATAGTTACAAGGCACAATCTCATCCACCGCTTGGAAAGTCGGACCATGCCGCCATCTTCCTCATGCCTAAATATAAACAAAGGCTGAAACAGGAGGTTCCGATTCAGAGGGAGGTCACGCGCTGGACGGACCAATCGGTGGCTGCGGGACGCTCTGGATGACGCAGACTGGGATATGTTCCGAGAGAGCTCCGCTGATGATATCAGCGTGTTTACGGAAGCGGTTGTGGGATTTGTTGGGAAACTGGTGGACGATACGGTGGAGAAAACCGTAGTGAAAACTTTTCCCAACCAGAAGCCGTGGGTGGATTAAACCGTCCGCGACGATCTGAACTCTCGCACCGCTGCCTACAACACGGGGCTCATCAGCGGTAACATGGAGGAATATAAAGCTGTGTCTTACGGAGTATGCTGAGCGGTGAAAGAGGTGAAGCGGTGCTACGGGGAGAAAATAGAGACACAGTTCCAGCAGAGTGACTCTAGAACCCTGTGGCAGGGACTACGGACCATCACGGACTACAGAAGCCCACCCTCCAGACTGGTGAGTGCGGACGCGTCGCTGGCAACCGAACTGAACACTTTCTACGCTCGCTTCGAGGCTGCAGCCAGCAACGCCAACAGCGCTAACGATGCTAACAGCGCTACCGGTGTGACCAGCATGCAGACGGAGCTCGTCAGACCCCTCATCATCGGGGAGAGTGATGTACGGAGAGCTTTCAGGAGAGTGAACACCAGGAAAGCAGCAGGACCGTACGGGATCGCCGGCCGAGTCATCAAAGCCTGCGCGGATCAGCTAACACCGGTGTTCACGGTGATCTTCAACCTATCCCTGAGCCAGTGCATCGTACCAGCGTGCTTCAAACAGTCCGTCATTGTTCCAGTCCCGAAGAAGAACCAGCCAGCCTGCCTCAATGACTTTCGCCCAGTGGCCCTGACATCAGTCGTGATGAAGTGCTTCGAGAGGATCATCAGAGACTTCATCACCTCATCACTTCCGGACTCTATGGACCCTCTACAATTTGCATACCGCCACAACCGCTCCACAGATGATGCCATCACCAACACACCATCATCATCACCATCATCACTAACACACCTGGACGCTGGGAGGGGTAATTATGTTAAAATGCTGTTTGTTGACTACAGCTCAGCATTTAACACGATCATCCCCTCTAAACTAACCATCAAGTTGGAGAACCTGGAACTTCATCTATCCTTGTGTCACTGGATCTCTAACTTTTTGACGGACAGAACACAAGCTGTGCGGGTAGGAAAACACATCTCACCCACATTCACCCTTAGCACTGGTGCCCCTCAGGGCTGTGTCCTGAGCCCCCTGCTGTACTTACTGTACACATATGACTGTGTGGCCACTTCCAGCTCTACCACCATTGTCAAGTTTGCTGACGACACTGTTGTGGTGGGCCTGATCTCTAACAACGATGAGAGGGCCTACCTAGAGGAGATTAAACACCTGGAGGACTGGTGCCAGGACAACAATCTACTCTTTAACGTCAGCAAGACAAAGGAGCTGATAGTGGACTGCAGCATAAAGCAGGAGAGGAACTATCACCTCGTTATGATCAGTGGTACCGCAGTGGAAAGAGTAGACAATTTCAAGTACCTTGGAGTTCACATCTCTGAGGACCTGTCATGGTCCTGCCACACCACTGCGCTGGCAAAGAAGGTCCGTCAGCGTCTTTATCACCTCAGACGCTTAAGGGACTTCAAACTACCATCCAAGGAGCTTTGTAACTTCTACACCTGCACCATTGAATCCATCATAACGGGAAACATCACAACCTGGTTCGGAAACAGCACCAAGCAGGACGGGCGGCTCTACGGACTGAGCTTCCTGACCTGCAGTCCATATACAGGAAACGGTGCTGGACAAGGGCCAGGAGGATAGTAAAGGACCCCAGTCATCCCAGTAATGGACTGTTTTCTTTGTTACAATCTGGGAAGCGTTTTCATGCTCTAAAAGCCAAAACGGAGAGGATGAGAAGAAGCTTTTTCCCACAAGCTATTCGAGTCCTCAACGAAAATAGAATTTAGGACCAATTTACACAACTTGCACAATCTAATTTATACGTATATGTATGTGTATATATTTGGACATATGTATGTGTATATAAGTATATGTATATGAGTATATAAGTGTATATATATGTATAGATTAGTATTTGAGTATTTATTATTTATCACATCTGTATAGCATTAGGTAGCATTATGTTGCACAGTTTCTGCACTATTTGTCACTTTACACACTTGTTCACTTTAAATTGACCTTTTTAATTATATTGATAATTTTTCTAATGTTCACTTTACTTTAAATTGCTTTTTTAAATTATATTGATAATTTTTCTAATGTTTACTTTAAATAGCTTTTTTAATTATATTGTTAATTTTTAATTTTATATTGTTTTTATATTGGTAATTTTATATTGTTAATTTTTCTAATGTTTTTAAATTCTTACTTTTAAAAACATTCTATATTTTTTGTATAATATATTTTTTAACTATTTTGTAGTTTTTGTAATGACTGTGGCGGAGCAGTCACTAAAGCATTTCACTGCCAGTTGTACTGTGTACCATGTATGTGACAAATAAACCTTGATTTGATTTGATTCATCGGTCCACCCTCAATACCCAACGTACACAAAATCAGACCAACCAACATGTTCATGAAGGCACTTTATTGTTATTTTGATGTTGGAAAAGTCGGCGTGTGATTGGATGATCTCCGGATCGTCACCACCTCAGCTTCAGACGTTGAAGAACTGGAACCGTTTGGTTCTCAGGCTGGTTCTCCTCGACTTCGGCATCGGGACACCTACACAGCAACACAGAGCCGACATGCACACGTGTTAGAGGAAACGCCAGCGTTACTCCACCTAGCATGTATAACGTGTATTTCTGAATCTAAACCAGACCTTTATCTTCACACGCGCTCTCCATCAGAGCCCCGGACTCTTCAGGTTGGGCTTCGACGATGGGAACAAGAACGTCGTCCTGCAGCTGCTGGGGGTCTGGTTTGTTTGAAGACACCTCGGAGACGTTCTTCAGTGGATCTGATGGAGAAATGAAACCTAATTCCATTTTTAATGTTCACCTTTATTAGATCACCACCATCTATCTATACAATCCTTCAAACGTACCTTCAGTGCTTCCTCTATCCAGGTTCTGTTCTTTCAGTTTCCACATTTTGTCCTCCAAAGCTGCTGGATCCTTCTTCATGTCCTGGTCTGGTTCTTCCACCAGGTTCAGCGGGGCCACCTGCCTCTCCTCCTTCTTCACGAACTGGTCTGTTTTATTCACTGGGTCCACCTGCCTCTCCTCCTTCTTTAGCTTATACTCTATAAAACTAACCCTATTTTTTACCTGTCCCTTCCCCTGCTCCTTTAGGATGACCAGCTCTGGTTCTTCCACCAGGTTTAGGGGGTCCACCTGCCTCTCCTCCTTCTTCATCTCATTCTCTATAAAACTAACCCTATTTTTTACCTGTCCCTTCCCCTGGTCCTTTAGGATGACCAGCTCTGGTTCTTCCACCAGGTTTAGCGGGTCCACCTGCCTCTCCTCCTTCTTCATCTCATTCTCTATAAAACTAACCCTATTTTTTACCTGTCCCTTCCCCTGCTCCTTTAGGATGACCAGCTCTGGTTCTTCCACCAGGTTCAGCTGGACCATCTGCCTCTCCTCCTTCTTTATCTTATTCTCTATGCAATGAATCTTATTTTTTACATGTCCCATCCACTGGTTCTTCAGGATGACCTGCTCTGTTTCTTCAACCTGCTCCACTGGGTCCACCTGCTCTAACTTCTTCATCTCAATCTCACAAACCAGAACCACCTTGTTTACTGGTTTCCTCCTCTGGTCCTTTACAACGACCTGTTCTGGTTCTTCCACCAGGTCCCGTGGGGCCACCTGCATCTCTACCTTTGGTGTTTGGTCTGCCTGGTCCTCTAAAACCTTCTGCCCCACTCCTTGCCCCATCTCTTCACCCTTTACCTCATTTCCCTTCTCATCCTCCACGTCCTGCATCTCTACCTTCTGGCGTCTCTGCCACCATTTTGTCTTCTTTACTTTCTTCTCAGGTTTGTTTTTTCCCAGAACCCCCTGCTTCTCCATCTTTGGTGTTTGGTCTGCCTGGTCCTCTAAAACCTTCTGCTCCACTCCTTGCCCCATCTCTTCACCCTTTACCCCGTTTCCCTTCTCATCCTCCACGTCCTGCATCTCCACCTTCTGGCGTCTCTGCCACCATTTTCTCTTCTTTACCTTCTTCTCCGGTTCGTTTACCCGCCTGTGCGGCTCGTCTTGGTCAGATGGAAGAGTCCAACAGGAGAACATGTTCATGCTGCTTACTGTCTCGGCGTCTCAGATCAAATGAGCACAAACACATGAAACGCAGCAACTTATACCAGAGGTGTGGAGTGTGGTGATGTCATCATGATGATGTCACAGTGTGTGCATGTAGCTGAGAGTGGTGCTGATCATCATCACTGCTGCTCTCAGCATCATTAACCTCTAGTGTAGAGTGGGACAGTGGTGGCCTAGTGGGAGGAGCTTCGGGCTAGAACCCAAAGGTTGAGGGTTCGAATCCCAGTTCTGCCTTTTAGCAAGACCTTTAACCCTGTTTGCTCCAGGGGTGTAACAGCTGGAATACTGCACACCTGTACATGTATACATGACAAATAAAGGCAATCTATTCTATTACCATATACGTATTTACACACACACACACACACACACACACACACACACACCGACCAGGCATAACATTATGACCACTGACAGCTGAAGTGAATAACACTGATTATCTCTTCATCACAGCACCTGTTAGTTGGGGGGGGGTATATTAGGCAGCAAGTGAACATTTTATCCTCAAAGTTGATGTTAGAAGCAGTTAGTGAGCGTGAGGATCTGATCGAGTTTGACGAGGGCCAAATTGTGATGGCTAGACGACCGGGTCAGAGCATCTCCAAAACTGCAGCTCTTGTGGGGTGTGTCCCGGTCTGCAGTGGTCAGTATCTATCAAAAGTGCTCCAAGGAGGGAACAGTGGTAAACCGGTGTCAGGGTCATGAGCGGCCAAGGCTCATTGATGGCCCGTGTAATCCGATCCAACAGACGAGCTCCTGTAGCTCAAACTGCTGAAGAAGTTCATGCTGGTTCTGATAGAAAGGTGTCAGAATACACAGAGCAGCACAGTTTGTTGCTGCAGATCAGTCAGGGTGCCCATGCTGACCCCTGTCCACCACTGAAAGCACCAACAATGGGCATGTGCACATCAGAACTGGACCACGGAGCAATGGAAGAAGGTGGTCTGGTCTGATGAATCAGGTTTTTTTTTTTACATCACGTGGACGTCCGGGTGTGTGTGTGTCGCTTACCCGGGGAACACATGGCACCAGGATGCATTGTGGGAAGAAGGCAAGCCGGCGGAGGCAGTGTGATGCTTTGGGCGATGTTCTGCTAGGAAACCTTATTGGGTCCTGCTATCCATGTGGATGTTACACGTAGCTCCTACCTAAGCATCGTTGTAGACCATGTTCACCCTCTCATGGAGACGCTTCCCTGATATCTGTGGCCTCTTTCAGCACAAAACTAAAATGCTTCAGGAACGGTTTGAGAAGCACAACAATCAGTTTGAGGTGTCGACCTGGCCTCCAAATTCCCCAGATCTCGATCCGATCGAGCATCTGTGGGACGTGCTGGACAAACAAGTCCGATCCATGGAGGCTCCACCTCACAACCTACAGGAGTTAAAGGAGCTGCTGCTGACATCGTGGTGCCAGGTGGTGTGGAGTCCATGCCTTGACGGGTCAGGGCTGTTTTGGCAGCAAAAGCGGGGGACCAACACTATATTAGGAAGGTGGTCATAATGTTATACCTAATCAGTGGATTATTATTACTATATTTGTATTAGCCCCAGTCCCTGCCACTGAGAAGCACCTTTATATACTGATGCTGCCACCACCATGTTTCACAGTAAGGATGATATTAGCCTCAATCGAGTACAAGCCAAGCTTTTTTATTTCTATTTTGTCACAATTAGCACAAATTCCAACAGACACACTGCAAAATCTTATGGAAACATGGGTGGAGGTATTTGTATATTTGTATATTTATGGCATTGGTATCGGAATGGGATGTCCATCAAGCTGATGCTCGTCCACACCCTGTACAGTCCCAGATTTGGCAGTATTAATGACCCTGATCTCTCCGGTCCAGGATCAATTCAAGCTCAGTGTGTGTGGCTTTAAATCATTTTTTGTTTTGTTTTTTGCATAAACTATAATCTCCCTTCACTTTCCTGAGGATTCATTATAATGATCATTTTGGTTAAACACTAAGCAATGTGGCTGGATTCATAAAGTTTACCTGCACTGAATGAACAGATTCATAAACACACTACCGTACCTTTAACATTAGAGTGCAGGTACATGAAATAGCTTCATTCATCTCTTATTTCATGAGTGATTAATAACTGATTCCTACATGTAATACATGAATTAATTCATAATTAATATGCACAAGTTCATTTTGTCTAATGTAAGTGGTGGACAAGGTACACAAACCATGTAGTTGAGTTAAAGTAGAGCTATCCAAGGTGAAATATTACTCCAGTAAACAGAAAATAGAGCTATTAAAATAGAATTTGTTAGTGTGGCAGTCCCATTGAATAAACTGCCGTGTCAACTAAACAAATCATCTTTACCTTTATCTTGCTGTAACTTCAAACATTCCCAGTAATCGTTTTATACCTGTTTGTGACTGCTTTTACTGAGCTTGCACATTCCTGTTATATTAACATGTTTATCACTTCATCCCCCCCCCCCCCGCCTTGTGATTTCATTTAACCATAAACATGGTGTTTCTATAAACAAGCATATATGTTTTGATATCATACCCTGTACAAACAGAGGTTAAATAATGAATTTAAAAAACAGTTTGGTACAATCTATATTTTTGTGTTAGTAAGAAATTGACCCTTCAGTGTGCATGTCAAAGGAGAAGCCCACTCAACACGAGCCATTTTATAAAAAGAAAGGATCGTCCTTTCCCTGTCCTCTGCACTGTCTCTGAGATCCATGGCAAAACTTAGTGGTTTTCCAGTTGCATGCTTATTTAAAATGTCTTCTTTGAATATCCTTGCTGCCTCTGTGGGATCTGGCTCTATTTTCCAATCTTAAACAGTTTAAAAAATAAAGACTGAATTTATATTTAAGCTATATATGGATAAAACAACAAATTACTAAAATAAATCATGTAATGTTTAAATTGAATATAACCGACCACCATTCTCCTCGATGAGATCCAGATCAATGATCTGAGGAGTAGGCACATGTCCCTGAGGTGTCACTGGGGCTGGGATATTTCCCTGATGTGGAACGGAGACGTCCGTGTTGCTGGCCCTTGCTGTCTGACTCTCCTGTGGTCTTGTCCACGTACTCACATGTCTATCTTTATTTTTGGGGGAACTGGCACTTCCTGTGGCTACCTCCATTTGTACCTCAACACTGCTCTGCGATAGTCTTAGATAAAACAAAAGTTTCAACGTGGAAGAGGTCATATTAAAATACAACAGTTAAATTCAGTTCTAAAGAAGCAATATCCCAAACACCCACATGTTGGCCTTTAGAGAGTGTTTTTTAATCAAAAAAGCAATAATTACTCTTATTTGTCAATATTTTGCCCTGTCTCTAAAGTTTTGTTATACATTTTGCCCCACATGGTTAGTCCTACATTCACATGCACAGACTATCAAGCATGCCTTTTGGCTGGGGGTGGACTCACTATGCCTCATGCCACATGTCTGATGTATGACAACACATGCAGTGTACTAACAGATGTGATGTTTTAGCTGTGTAGAGCAATACCTCATGCATTCATCACTATGAGCCTTGATTTGTGAAAAAGGGAATTCTTCTCCACAGGTCACACATTTCTGAGGTGGTCGAGATATCTACAGAGGAGATCATGTAACAATTAAATACGAGAAATAATGACCTGATTTTCAGAAGGGAAGAGCAGTTTTAAAGAGAAACTTACAGGCTCCAGATTCAGGTTCCTCTGAAGTGGTTGAATGAAAATGGTAGCATGACCAATCTGGGTCTGTGGATCTTTCAGATGTCTGACATGGTAGCCCTCATTGGGACAGGGGATGAGGTTCAGTTTGCGACTTCGAGTTGTTCCAGAAATTTTGAGCAATTCAAATCCGCCCCCTTGTCTGAGTTTTGGAAATGCAGCTAAAAGGAATTCTTTGAATTCATGTGGATTTGTCTGACTACCTAAAAAGAGGACAGATAACAACATGCAAAAAAAGTGCGATTTCTAAAGTTTCACTAAAACCTGAGTGTGCATGGTAACCGTGATGCTGTATGTAGCTTTAAACGTAAGACGTTTCTCCCCTAATCCTGCAGCAACAAGCCTCTGTTTGGCAAATCGACTGGGGACTAAATCCTCATTTTTGTCCTCAAGACAACAGAAGACATGAGTGTAAGAATTAAGTTGTGCGAGCACAGCAAGTCATCGCCGACTTGTTGACCTCCTCCCCCATGTGTGTATGGCCCGAACAGTCTTGAAACCTCGGCTAAGTGAGGAGCAAAGGGTAGCATCAAACGTTAGACAATAAAGAAAAACAGCTAAACTAGATACATCACCAGCGATGGTGTATATTAGTCTAATATCTAATCACATATCTAATATTTTTTCTTACAATTGTTTGGTTTAATTTTTTTCGTATTTAGCTAATGTGTAAATTCTACAGGGTGTATCACAGTCTGGCATTTAGCATCACAAACTGTTCACTGCAGAAACCTACCGTACACTGGATGACTTGGTGTCATGGTATGTGACGGCGTAGCAGGAAAACTTGGCGCGTTTGTGGTACCCGGTGGTGCTGCACAAGAAATATTGAACACCACATTGTTAGCTAGTTCAGTTTATGTTAATACAGTAGCCGATATATCAGTAAGTGAACAGACTGGTCACACTGATTATTTCATCTATCTGAGAAATATGAACTTACTGTTTTCAAGCTGGTCAGCTACATCCCGCAACAGGTCTGCCAGCGGCCTCCCACTCGAAGCCATTGCATAGTCAATCGAAGGTTAGCCTAGCTAGTGTTCATGTAACATTAAGGTTGTTAGAAATCGGCTGCTTCTGCCTAGTTCGCCAACCTGACCAATCCTGCTGTAGAGTGAGGATAGGACCGCCTACCTTATTAACATACAGACACAGAAATACAGAAATAAATAAATGCAGTAATGTGGAAATACAGAAATAAATAAATGCAGAAATGTGGAAATACAGAAATAAATAAATGCAGAAATGTGGAAATACAGAAATAAATAAATGCAGAAATGTGAAAATACAGAAATAAATAAATGTAGAAATACAGAAATAAATAAATGTAGAAATACAGAAATAAATAAATGTAGAAATAAATAAATAAATGTAGAAATACAGAAACAGCCCAAATAAAATCTGATGTATGGAAATATAGAAATAGAGCCATTTATTTAAATATGTCCTTTTTCATGTATTTAGTAGTTTATTTATTTATTTATTGCATTATTTATTTGTGCATTTATTTATTTATATTTATGTCATTTTTCGTCCTCCATAATTTACAACTAGTCAAGCACTCTGGGTAATCTGTTCATGAGCAGGAACAACATCTTTAAACCATGGAGCAGGTTTGTGTTGAGCTAAAATCACACGGCTTAGTGACCAGTGGAGACGTGACTGTAAATCATGTTTAATGTTATTACATCACAATCATCAGAAAATCACTTGTTTTATTAGTGTAGCAGTGAAATCAGGACACGACCTCAGTACACTTCAGCTTTATTACCTTCATCACATTAAAACACTTTTATTCATCATTTTAAATAGAATTCTTCTCTTTAAACATCACATTTAGTGTAAGAGCTTCTTTTTAAAGATCTAAAATACACTTTAATTTAACTAAGTTTTAAATCCACAGTAAATTACAGGCTGTGTTTGTTACAAATGTTCTTACTGAAGCGAAATATCATTAAAAACCATTTATTGACTTTTATTTATAACTGTTAATCTAATAGTAAAATGTTCAGATTTACTACAAATATCCATTAACACGATTTTATAAATGTACAGCTAACAGGAAGCTACAAAACCACAACTACTGGCTGTAGAACCACAACTGCTGGTTGAAGAACCACAACTGTTGGTTGTAGAACCACAGCGCTGTTGTGTCTGATCCACTCATACCAGCACAACACACACTAACACACCACCACCATGTCAGTGTCACTGCAGTGCTGAGAGTGCCTAAATAATACCAGCTCTGTGGGGGTCCTGACCATTGAAGAACAACATGAAAGGAGCTAACAAAGTATGTAGAGAAACAGATGGACTACAGTCAGTAATTGTAGAACTACAAAGTGCTTCTATATGGTGAGTGGAGCTGATAACGTGGACAGTGAGTGTAGAAACAAGGAGGTGGTTTTAATGTTATGACTGATCAGTGTATAAATCTAACAATTGTAAACCATACTGCCCATCAGGCTTTCGGGTCAGCACAGCATATTTGTGAATGAATTTTTGCCACGTTTTTCTACAGCAGAAGATTTAATAACACAATGGATGAAACATTTTTCATTGTGGTTGTTTTTTATAAAACCTTGTAAAACTGCATTGATATTTAATTGATTTGCATGTTTAGTTTTGATGTTTCATATCACATTTTTAGGAGCTCGGTGTTTAGTTGTATTAACTGTCAAAAAGACGTTTCACACTGATGGTTAAACAGCGCTGACATGAGCGGGAAATTCATTCTAGCATTTATATTTCTCACTAAGAAATACTGTATATAAGCACTATAAAAGTATTACTGCTAACACTGTCGTTTTTATTTAACTCTACACAAGATATAACCTACACTGGGTTAGTGTTAAAATAACACTGTAGTTTTTTATTTAACTCTACACAAGATATAACCTACACTGGGTTAGTGTTAAAATAACACTGTAGTTTTTTATTTAACTCTACACAAGATATAACCTACACTGGGTTAGTGTTAAAATAACACTGTAGTTTTTTATTTAACTCTACACAAGATATAACCTACACTGGGTCAGTGTAAAAATAACACTAGTTTTTTATTTAACTCTACACAAGATATAACCTACACTGGGTTAGTGTTAAAATAACACTAGTTTTTTATTTAACTCTACACAAGATATAACCTACACTGGGTTAGTGTTAAAATAACTCTGTAGTTTTTTATTTAACTCTACACAAGATATAACCTACACTGGGTTAGTGTTCAAATAACACTGTAGTTTTTTATTTAACTCTACACAAGATATAACCTACACTGGGTTAGTGTAAAAATAACACTAGTTTTTTATTTAACTCTACACAAGATATAACCTACACTGGGTTAGTGTTAAAATAACACTAGTTTTTTATTTAACTCTACACAAGATATAACCTACACTGGGTTAGTGTTAAAATAACACTAGTTTTTTATTTAACTCTACACAAGATATAACCTACACTGGGTTAGTGTTAAAATAACTCTGTAGTTTTTTATTTAACTCTACACAAGATATAACCTACACTGGGTTAGTGTTAAAATAACACTAGTTTTTTATTTAACTCTACACAAGTTATAACCTACACTGGGTTAGTGTAAAAATAACACTAGTTTTTTATTTAACTCTACACAAGATATAACCTACACTGGGTTAGTGTTAAAATAACACTGTAGTTTTTTATTTAACTCTACACAAGATATAACCTACACTGGGTTAGTGTTAAAATAACACTAGTTTTTTATTTAACTCTACACAAGATATAACCTACACTGGGTTAGTGTTAAAATAACACTGTAGTTTTTTATTTAACTCTACACAAGATATAACCTACACTGGGTTAGTGTTAAAATAACACTGTAGTTTTTTATTTAGTTCTACACAAGATATAACCTACACTGGGTTAGTGTTAAAATAACACTGTAGTTTTTTATTTAACTCTACACAAGATATAACCTACACTGGGTTAGTGTTAAAATAACACTGTAGTTTTTTATTTAACTCTACACAAGATACAGGTCCTTCTCAAAAAATTAGCATATTGTGATAAAGTTCATTATTTTCCATAATGTAATGATAAAAATTAAACTTTCATATACTTTAGATTCATTGCACACCAACTGAAATATTTCAGGTCTTTTATTGTTTTATTATCTCAAAAAATTAGCATATTTCATCCGACCAATAAAAGAAAAGTGTTTTTAATACAAAAAAAGTCAACCTTCAAATAATTATGTTCAGTTATGCACTCAATACTTGGTCGGGAATCCTTTTGCAGAAATGACTGCTTCAATGCGGCGTGGCATGGAGGCAATCAGCCTGTGGCACTGCTGAGGTGTTATGGAGGCCCAGGATGCTTCGATAGCGGCCTTAAGCTCATCCAGAGTGTTGGGTCTTGTGTCTCTCAACTTTCTCTTCACAATATCCCACAGATTCTCTATGGGGTTCAGGTCAGGAGAGTTGGCAGGCCAATTGAGCACAGTAATACCATGGTCAGTAAACCATTCACCAGTGGTTTTGGCACTGTGAGCAGGTGCCAGGTCGTGCTGAAAAATGAAATCTTCATCTCCATAAAGCTTTTCAGCAGATGGAAGCATGAAATGCTCCAAAATCTCCTGATAGCTAGCTGCATTGACCCTGCCCTTGATAAAACACAGTGGACCAACACCAGCAGCTGACATGGCACCCCAGACCATCACTGACTGTGGGTACTTGACACTGGACTTCAGGCATTTTGGCATTTCCTTCTCCCCAGTCTTCCTCCAGACTCTGGCACCTTGATTCCCGAATGACATGCAAAATTTGCTTTCATCCGAAAACAGTACTTTGGACCACTGACCACTGCCGCTGTTTCTGGTTCAAAAGTGGCTTGACCTGGGGAATGCGGCACCTGTAGCCCATTTCCTGCACACGCCTGTGCACGGTGGCTCTGGATGTTTCTACTCCAGACTCAGTCCACTGCTTCCGCAGGTCCCCCAAGGTCTGGAATCGGCCCTTCTCCACAATCTTTCTTAGGGTCCGGTCACCTCTTCTCGTTGTGCAGCGTTTTCTGCCACACTTTTTCCTTCCCACAAATTTATTTCTGTGTCTTACCCTCTTGCTTGAGGGTGTCAATGATGGCCTTCTGGACAGCAGTCAGGTCGGCAGTCTTACCCATGATTGCAGTTTTGAGTAATGAACCAGGCTGGGAGTTTTTAAAAGCCTCAGGAATCTTTTGCAGGTGTTTAGAGTTAATTCGTTGATTCAGATGATTAGGTTAATAGCTCGTTTAGAGAACCTTTTCATGATATGCTAATTTTTTGAGATAGGAATTTTGGGTTTTCATGAGCTGTATGCCAAAATCATCAGTATTAAAACAATAAAAGACCTGAAATATTTCAGTTGGTGTGCAATGAATCTAAAATATATGAAAGTTTAATTTTTATCATTACATTATGGAAAATAATGAACTTTATCACAATATGCTAATTTTTTGAGAAGGACCTGTATAACCTACACTGAGTTAGTGTTAAAATAACACTGTAGTTTTTTATTTAACTCTACACAAGATATAACCTACACTGGGTTAGTGTTAAAATAACACTGTAGTTTTTATTTAACTCTACACAAGATATAACCTACACTGGGTTAGTGTTAAAATAACACTGTAGTTTTTTATTTAACTCTACACAAGATATAACCTACACTGGGTTAGTGTTAAAATAACACTGTAGTTTTTATTTAACTCTACACAAGATATAACCTACACTGGGTTAGTGTTAAAATAACACTGTAGTTTTTTATTTAACTCTACACAAGATATAACCTACACTGGGTTTGTGTTAAAATAACACTGTAGTTTTTTATTTAACTCTACACAAGATATAACCTACACTGGGTTAGTGTTAAAATAACACTGTAGTTTTTTATTTAACTCTACACAATATATAACCTACACTGGGTTAGTGTTAAAATAACACTGTAGTTTTTTATTTAACTCTACACAAGATATAACCTACACTGGGTTAGTGTTAAAATAACACTGTAGTTTTTTATTTAACTCTACACAAGATATAACCTACACTGGGTTTGTGTTAAAATAACACTGTAGTTTTTTATTTAACTCTACACAAGATATCACCTACACTGGGTTAGTGTTAAAATAACACTGTAGTTTTTTTTTTAACTCTACACAAGATATAACCTACACTGGGTTAGTGTTAAAATAACACTGTAGTTTTTTATTTAACTCTACACAAGATATAACCTACACTGGGTTTGTGTTAAAATAACACTGTAGTTTTTTATTTAACTCTACACAAGATATAACCTTCACTGGGTTAGTGTTAAAATAACACTGTAGTTTTTTATTTAACTCTACACAAGATATAACCTACACTGGGTTAGTGTTAAAATAACACTGTAGTTTTTTATTTAACTCTAGACAAGATATAACCTACACTGGGTTAGTGTTAAAATAACACTGTAGTTTTTTATTTAACTCTACACAAGATATAACCTACACTGGGTTAGTGTTAAAATAACACTAGTTTTTTATTTAACTCTACACAAGATATAACCTACACTGGGTTAGTGTTAAAATAACTCTGTAGTTTTTTATTTAACTCTAGACAAGATATAACCTACACTGGGTTAGTGTTAAAATAACACTGTAGTTTTTATGTAACTCTACACAAGATATAACCTACACTGGGTTAGTGTTAAAATGACACTGTAGTTTTTTATTTAACTCTACACAAGATATAACCTACACTGGGTCAGTGTTAAAATAACACTGTAGTTTTTTATTTAACTCTAGACAAGATATAACCTACACTGGGTTAGTGTTAAAATGACACTGTAGTTTTTTATTTAACTCTAGACAAGATATAACCTACACTGGGTTAGTGTTAAAATGACACTGTAGTTTTTTATTTAACTCTACACAAGATATAACCTACACTGGGTCAGTGTTAAAATGACACTGTAGTTTTTTATTTAACTCTAGACAAGATATAACCTACACTGGGTTAGTGTTAAAATGACACTGTAGTTTTTTATTTAACTCTAGACAAGATATAACCTACACTGGGTTAGTGTTAAAATGACACTGTAGTTTTTTATTTAACTCTACACAAGATATAACCTACACTGGGTCAGTGTTAAAATAACACTGTAGTTTTTTATTTAACTCTAGACAAGATATAACCTACACTGGGTTAGTGTTAAAATGACACTGTAGTTTTTTATTTAACTCCACACAAGATATAACCTACACTGGGTTAGTGCTAAAATAACTCTGTAGTTTTTTATTTAACTCTAGACAAGATATAACCTACACTGGGTTAGTGTTAAAATAACACTGTAGTTTTTATGTAACTCTACACAAGATATAACCTACACTGGGTTAGTGTTAAAATGACACTGTAGTTTTTTATTTAACTCTACACAAGATATAACCTACACTGGGTCAGTGTTAAAATAACACTGTAGTTTTTTATTTAACTCTAGACAAGATATAACCTACACTGGGTTAGTGTTAAAATGACACTGTAGTTTTTTATTTAACTCTACACAAGATATAACCTACACTGGGTTAGTGTTAAAATAACACTGTAGTTTTTTATTTAACTCTACACAAGATATAACCTACACTGGGTTAGTGTTAAAATAACACTGTAGTTTTTATTTATCTCTACACAAGATATAACCTACACTGGGTTAGTGTTAAAATAACACTGTAGTTATTTATTTAACTCTACACAAGATATAACCTACACTGGGTTAGTGTTAAAATAACACTGTAGTTTTTTATTTAACTCTACACAAGATATAACCTACACTGGGTTAGTGTTAAAATAACACTGTAGTTTTTTATTTAACTCTACACAAGATATAACCTACACTGGGTTAGTGTTAAAATGACACTGTAGTTTTTTATTTAACTCTACACAAGATATAACCTACACTGGGTCAGTGTTAAAATAACACTGTAGTTTTTTATTTAACTCTAGACAAGATATAACCTACACTGGGTTAGTGTTAAAATGACACTGTAGTTTTTTATTTAACTCTACACAAGATATAACCTACACTGGGTTAGTGTTAAAATAACACTGTAGTTTTTTATTTAACTCTACACAAGATATAACCTACACTGGGTTAGTGTTAAAATAACACTGTAGTTTTTATTTATCTCTACACAAGATATAACCTACACTGGGTTAGTGTTAAAATAACACTGTAGTTATTTATTTAACTCTACACAAGATATAACCTACACTGGGTTAGTGTTAAAATAACACTGTAGTTTTTTATTTAACTCTACACAAGATATAACCTACACTGGGTTAGTGTTAAAATAACACTGTAGTTTTTTATTTAACTCTACACAAGATATAACCTACACTGGGTTAGTGTTAAAATAACACTGTAGTTTTTTATTTAACTCTACACAAGATATAACCTACACTGGGTTAGTGTTAAAATAACACTGTAGTTTTTTATTTAACTCTACACAAGATATAACCTACACTGGGTTAGTGTTAAAATAACACTGTTTTCGTGTTAATCTAGTTACAAAAGACACTTAACCAGTAATAATGGAGAGAAGTTGAGTTTTTGTGTGGTACTTTCAGTACAGTCAGCCACATTACGCTTTATTTAGTTGAAGTGTTTTGTGGACCTGGAGCTGCAGAACCAGCACTGGTGTAGTAAATCTGGTTAAACACAGATACACGTGGAGCTTTCAGACTGGGTTTGATGGTTATTTCACACAGATGAATGTTCTTGACGTGGAACTTAAATAATGTTTTATCGCTCAAGTCGAGCGCTGAGCAAATCGACTATCTGCGCCAAGGGTCGCGGTGACAGTGAAGCACAAAATGCTTCTCACGTGATGAACTAAAGAACACAACAACTGCTCCTGTGTAATATTGATGTGAGAGTAAACAGGAATTCTGTAAATGTTCTACTAATGATAGAAAAGTTACATATTTTTACTAACATTTTAGAGGATTTCAGAGGATTTTCATTCTAAGTACATTTTAATCTTCATTATTATGATTATGTCTGACGGTGCAAATTTGTTTTTGTTTAGAGGAAAAAGTTTAAGTTGGATTGTTTCATTAGCAATGCTGCTAACTGATGTGTAAAAAGCTTAAAGCTGTGGGTCAAACTTTAAACGGTGTGAACAGTGCGTCTCTCTTCTCCTCCAGCGGCAGTGGCAGCGACCCTCCTCTCTCCTCCAGCCCTCCCCTCTCCTCCAGCCCTCCCCTCTCCTCCAGCCCTCCCCTCTCCTCTCCTCTAGCCCTCCCCTCTCCTCCAGCCCTCCCCTCTCCTCTCCTCTCCTCTAGCCCTCCCCTCTCCTCTAGCCCTCCCCTCCCCTCTCCTCTCCTCTCCTCTCCTCTCCTCTAGCCCTCCCCTCCCCTCTCCTCTCCTCTCCTCTAGCCCTCTCCTCTCCTCTCCTCTAGCCCTCCCCTCTCCTCTAGCCCTCCCCTCTCCTCTAGCCCTCTCCTCTCCTCTAGCCCTCCCCTCTCCTCTAGCCCTCCCCTCCCCTCTCCTCTCCTCTCCTCTCCTCTCCTCTAGCCCTCCCCTCTCCTCTAGCCCTCCCCTCTCCTCTAGCCCTCCCCTCCCCTCTCCTCTCCTCTCCTCTCCTCTCCTCTAGCCCTCTCCTCTCCTCTAGCCCTCCCCTCTCCTCTAGCCCTCCCCTCCCCTCTCCTCTCCTCTCCTCTCCTCTCCTCTAGCCCTCCCCTCCCCTCTCCTCTCCTCTCCT